>NC_143514.1:65962567-66143817 GCF_031878675.1 Megascapheus bottae
AGCTGCTCTTTAAGGAACTTAACAGATAAATTTTGGTATTTTGTCAAAAACCGACAAGTGTTGTACAGGAGATGCCACTATGTTCGCTAAGGTGGTCCAGCCACCCCCTCCCCCCATTCAGCACATAACAAAAAAAATACTCTCTTTTAGAAAAAAAGGAAGGAAAAGTCCTATCTCACTGAATGACTTCTGCCATGTGGAGCTTTGTTGTAAATCACTGTAGTCCAAAAAAATTAAAATTCTATTTCTGACTATTCTGGACTAAGAGACATATAAAATATAGCGTAATGAAGCCCACCATACTGTTTGAAAAAGGAGAGGCCAAAAAAATAAAACAAAACAATTAAGAGATACACTTGGAAATGTTCTTCCTCTTTGAGTCTTTTGAGGAAGTGGAGCCAAGAGTCTGGCATTGATCTCAGTGGTGTGTCACTCTTGTTCCTGTTTGCTTGGATACATAGCAATGGAACATGTTCTCCCCCTCTGTGACCATCTGGGATCCCAGCACCTTTTTTGGTCTCACTGTAGAGATTTTAGTTGGTCTATGATCCTTGCATTTTTAGTGTATTACTGATGAGCTTTACGCTTTTGGATTATTCATCTTAAAGAAACTTTTACTGCAAAGATGCTGTTACTCCTCATATTCTTTTTTTTTTTTTTTTTTTTTGTTTGTTTGTTTGTTTTTTTTGGCCAGTCCTGGATTTGGGCTCAGGGCCTGAGCACTGTCCTTGGACTTTCTCAAGGCTAGAACTCTACCACTTGAGCCTCAGCACCACTTCCGGCTTTTTTCTATGTATGTGGTACCAAGGAATCGAACCCGGGTCTTCATGCATGCTAGGCAAGCACTTTAACCACTAGACCAAACTCCCGACCCCCCTCATATTCTTTTTTTCCCTGTATTTTTTATTGTAAATAAAGAAGGGTTACATTATATTCACCAGATAGAAGGTGCATTACTACACATACATTGATACCCTTTCTCAAGTCTTGGTCCCCATTTCCCTCCCCCCACTCCCACCTGCTATGCTTTAAAGTACTGTTGTGTACTAGATTTTACTGATGGAAAACTAAAACACAACCTTGCTTTAAAAAAAAAATATTATTAAAGGTGATGCACAGAGGGGTTACAGTTGTAATGAGTACTTTTTTTTTTTTTTTTGTGGCAGGGGTCAGTCATGGGACTTGCACTCTGGGCCTGGGCTTTGTCCCTGAGCTCTTCAGCTCAGCCCTATCCCTTGAGCCACAGCACCACTTCCAGTTTTCTGGTAGTTAATTGGAGACAAGAGTCTCATGGACTTTAGTGCCTGGGCTGGCTTTGAACAGTGATCCTCAGATCTCAGCCTCTGGAGTAGTAGGATTACAGGACAATGGCACTGCTTCCCTCACTTTCTCTAGTTTCCCCCTGCTGTCCTCACCCACAAATTATATATAGAACTTTACCTTTTTTGATGCTTATGTTAGATTTCAATTGTAATTATATTTTCAGTTATGGGTTCTTATCAGAGATTTATGAGGAAAAGCTTTGCAGACCAGTTAAACCAGACTATTAAAAAAGATTTGTAATGATCTCAACATTTATCTGCAGTTTTGTGAAAATAACTTCCTTTGGGAAGGCTCTATACTTGATTGATAAACTACTTAATTTTTAAATTTAAGGTTTTTAATCGGTACCTTACAGAGTATTACCTCAGAAATACCATGAGTGCATCTCTTTCCTTTATTATTTTTTTAACTAATACTTAGGTTGTTACATTTGTTTAAAATGACTTATATTTACCTTTCACAATGCATTATTTTATTGATGTTCCTAATCATCTTTTATTAAACAAAATTATGAAATTGAATGGCCTGTCCTAAGTCTTATGACTCATGTTAGCAGTTGAGATAGAACATAGGTTTGGTGAACCCTGCAGCAGCTTGCTTGCTTGCTTGCTTGCTTGCTTGCTTGCTTGATTTCTCTCCCCCCCTCCCTCCACTCCTTCTTTTGCCAGTCTTGGGGCTTGAACTCAGGGCCTGGGCACTGTCCTTGGACACTTTCGTTGAAGGCTACTGCTCTGCTACTTGAGCCACAACACCACTTCTGGCTTTTTCCCTGTATGTGGTACCAATGAATTTAACCCAGGGTTTCATGCATGTTAGACGAGCAACCCACCACTAGGCTACGCTTTCAGCCTGTATCAGTACTTTCTGAAACACTGTTTAGTTATGAGTATTGTATTTTTTTAAAATTGTAATTAGTAAAAGGGTTACATGATATTTGCCAGATAGAAGGTGCATTAATTCACATACATTGATACCCTTTCACATGTCTTGGTACCCATTACCCTCCCCCCCACACCCCCCACATGAATACTGTATTTTGCATACCATAAAAAATGTAAAAATAGGGCCAGGAATTTGGCATAGTGGTAGAGTGCTTATCTAGCATGCATGAAGACCTGGCTTTGATTCCTTGGTATCATATACATAGGAAAAAAGCTAGAGGTGGTACAGTGGCTCAAGTGGTAGAGCTCTAGCCTTGTGAGGACGGTGCTCAGGCCCTGAGTTCAAGCCCCAGGACTTTCCACGCCCCCCCCCCCAAAAAAAAAGCCTTAAAGTTTATTTGCCCCTTTATACCTTTCCTATATACTGTAGACTTCTCATATTTATATGAATCCAAATCTAGTAGTATCTTTTTTTTTTTTTTTTCTTTTGGCTAGTCCTGGGGCTGGAACTCGGCCTGAACACTTCACTGTCCTTGGACTTTCTAAAGGCTAGTGCACTACCCCTAGACCCACACCACCACTTCCAGCTTTTTTTCTCCTATGTATGTGGTAGCGAGGAATTGAACCTGGGTCTTCGTGTATGCAAGGCAAGCACTCTACCACTAAGCCAAACTCCTGGCCCCAGTATATTTAAATAATATTTTTTGATTAGTTTTAGCTTCTTGTGTTCTTGGTAGCATTCAGAAATTAGACTTGACTGCTAATCATTTTCATGATGGACTTTTTTTTGGGGGCGAAAGGGGGGCTTGCAGGGCTTAAACTCTGTGCCTGGACAATGTCCTTGAGCTCTTCAACTCAAGGATAGTGCTCTACCACTTTGAACCGTACAGCACCACTCCTGATGATCTGAGCAGGTTTCCAGTAAGGCCTTCCTCAGCATCACTCCTGATTTTCTGGTGGTTAACTGGAGATATGAGTCTCATGGGTGTTCTTGCCCCTGCCAGCTTTGAGCGGAGATCCTTAGATCTAAGCCTTCTGAGTAGCTAGGATTAATGGCATGAACCATCACTTCCCAGCTTGAGGACTATTCTTTTAATTTACTGAAGTGTGTGTGTGTGTGCGCTCGTGCGTGCGTGCGTGCGTGCGCACTTGCACTCGCAGGTACATACACTTGTAGTAGTACTGGGGCTTGAACTTATGATTCATGTGTTTTTTCTTGGCTTTTTCTCAGTTCTTACTTGAACCATAGCTCCACTTCTGACTTCATGGTGGTTAATTGGAGATAAGAGTTGGTCTTGCTGCCCATCATAATCCTCAGATCGAAAGCCCCCTGAGTTGCTAGTATTATAGGCATGAGCCATCAGCAAGGTGGCAATTTTTTTGGTTGGTGAGGCTTGAACTCTGGGCCTGGGCGCTGTTCCTGAACTCTTCAGCTCAAGCTTACTGCCCTGCCCCTTGAGGTACAACGCCACTTCACCACTTCTAGTTTTCTAATGGTTAATTGTTGAGGAGGATACAGTAATTAGTGGCCAGTTTTTCACCATACCATTCACATGCAGATGATCAATGAGCATATAGATTATCTGAGCAGGTTTCCAGTAAGGCCTTTCTTATGAAGGCTCACTAGACATCTGAGGTAGAGCACTGGTTTGACCAGGAAATATGCCTCTTTACCAGCTTCTTGTTTGTGGAATCATCCTATTGCTTTCTGTGCAGTTTGTCTCAGATCTTTTGAACTAATTGTCAGATCTTGGAGCTGAACTATTTATCTTGCACTTGTGATTTCATTTTTAGACTTGCCAAAGATTGCTTATATGTGGGAGTGGATTGGTTTTTGTAATATTCTTTTGCTATTTACATGAAATATTTTTTCCCATTGAAGTAGAAGTTTTTCTTTTTCTTTTTGTTGTTGTTTTTTGAATGTAGGTCTTGTTACCATTGTCTAGATTCTTGTTTGTTGACAGTAAAGACAACAGGAAAATGCTTTTTATTTTGGCATTTTTTTTTTTTTTTTTTTTTTTTTGGTGGGTCATGGGGCTTGAACTCGACTGGGATGCACTTTCCCTGAGCTCTTCAGCTCAAGCTTACCGCCCTACTCCTGGGCCTGGGTGCTGCCCCTGAGCTCTTCAGCTCAAGGCTACCACCCTACCCTGAGGTTAATTGGAGATAAGAGCCAGCTGGCTTTGAACCTCGGTCCTCAGATCTCAGCTTCCTGAGTAGCTAGGAATACAGGTATGAGCCACTTTGCCCTGTTTTGGCAGTTAAATTTTATAGAATAGCTTTGTTCTTTTTCTTGCTAGTCGTGGGCTTGAACTCAGGGTTTGAGCACTGTCCTTGGGCTTTCCTCAAGGCTGGTGCTCTCTGCCACTTGAGCCACAGCCTTTTCTATGTATCTGGTACTGAGGAATCAAACCTGGGTATTCATGCATGCTAGGCAAGCATTCTTACCACTGGGCCAAACTTCCGGCCCTGTATTTTTGCTCTTTTTGATTGTTTTGGAATTTCCAAGCTAGACATTAGAGTTAGTGCTAGAAATGTAAAAATGTAAAATGTACTTTCGGTGAGGTTTAACTTTGTACTATACTATGGAGGGAAGTATTCTTTCTGGTTTTGTTGTTGTTATTTGCCAATTCTGGGGTTTAACTTAGGGCCTGCTCGCTTTCCTTGAGCTATTTTTGCTCAAGGATAGTGCTCTACCACTGGAACCACAGCACCAGATCTGGCATTTTCTGTGTATGTGGTATGGAGGTATCAAATCCAGGGCTGTTCATGGCTAGGTTAGCCCTGTTAATAGGCCACACTCCTGGCCCCTGTGGCTATTATTTTTTTTTTAATGCATTTTTCGTTTTTATTGTAAAGGTAAAGTCTTTTTGCCTTTAGAATCCTGTCATATTGCCACCTCTGTTTTGGGATCTCTGCGTAGTATTCAGTTGCCTTTTATTCAGTCCCTTTGAATCAGTAACAAATAAGCTTGTGCTTTTTAGATCTACTCTGAAAGGCATATTTTATTAGCTGCCAATGCTGTGGTTAACAATCTTGATGTCACCGGAAGCTAAGGTGTATGTCTTTTTCTGAGTTAGTTCCTTGTTGTGTGTTCCTTTTTCCATATTATCCAGGCAATGCTCCTTTTTCTCTATTGCATTTGAATAGAGAATGACTTTAATAGTAAAATGGGCTCTGATCTAGTTGCCAGAGGGTATAAGAACGTCAGTTCTTTCTGGGCCAGTTATCTCTTAAGAACTGGTCTGAGAGCATCCATTGGTTTTAGCTCTGTAGGCCTGCCCATACCTATAGTCAGTCTGTTGGAGGAGTGCTCTGTTCACAGTTGCTCTGTGGTTCATTATTGATGTTCCCCCACCAAAATGTGGGTTTGGTGACTGGAAATGCTGTGCAGAAGCTCTCATCTTCTGTTGCTTGGTCTTGCCTTTTCCTAGGAGCTTGAATTAAAACTTAGTACACGTCTTCTTCTTTTTTTTTTTTTTTTTGCCAGTCCTGGGCTTAAGCTCAGGGCCTGAGCACTGTCCTTGGACTTTCTCAAGGCTAGAGCTCTACCACTAGAGCCTCAGCACTATTTTCGGCTTTTTTCTATGTATGTGATACCGAGGAATCGAACCTGGGTCTTCGTGCATGCTAGGCAAGCACGCTACCACTAGGCCAAACTCCCGGCCCTGTAGTACACCTCTTCTTAAATCAGGACTCAGTGGCGGGACACAGCAAGGTGTTCTCCCTGTAGTTTTATAGATGATATGGTTAGTTAGGTAAGCCCTCCGGTATAAGGTTCTAAAAACTTCTCTATTGTGTCAATATAGGAATTTTTCCTTTTGATAATTTACATTGCATTTGCTTTATACGTTCAGTACTTACACATTTGTATGTCACTATAGAAATCACTTCTTTTCTTACAAGGCAGAACATAAATATGTCTAGCTCTGGATCACTGTTGGCATGTTTCTGGCTTTAGGGTTTGAAACATTCCAGAGATAAGGTCTCTGACTTCACATACTTCAGTTTACCTCCAATTAGTTTTCAAGAGTAATTTGCCTTGAAATAGTCAGGTAGCGGGGGATGGCAGATAGTTTTCAGAGATCTTGTCCTGATAGGATTTCACAGCTAGATTTAATTTGTTGGAAGCATTAAAAATCCATTTAATTATTAGTGCAATGTGATGTTAGATTAATAGGGTAGAACTGGGGAGATGATGGTACAAATTGGCAGGACGTATTTCCTAAGATCAAGTATAGTAGAATAATAGCGCTGGAATGATGTAGGACTACTATTTGGAATAAGAGAGGAGCTTGTATAGGAAGTGGCGGGGAATGAAATTATTTTTATGGTCTTAATGAACACTGTAACACTTTCCCTCTGAATTGTTAGCTCACATTTGTGGGACTTATTAGGAGTCATATAGACAGATACTTGGAATAGAGAAGTTGGGCTAAGCAGTACAAAGTTAGGCTGGGCTTTGGGAGAAGATGGGTATATTTGTGGGGAGAGCTCAGGTTGCTATAGACAGTGGGTATAAGACTGTTACAAACTTTCTAAATGTATATATGTCTCCTCCCATTTGGCAAGACTTTTTCTGTAGTGTTCCTTCCTCTGTGTTGTTTGTTAATTAGATTGTAATGTCTGAAAGGGCATGGACACTGTCCTGTTCTAATTAGCATCTAGTGTAGTCTGGTGTCCACAGTGGTTGCCCACTATTAGTTGATGATGATTAGTGAAGCTGAAGCTATTTTTTAAACAGGGCCCAAGGGATGCAGACAGTGATGAAAACGACAAAAGTGAAAAGAAGAACAAGGGTACGTTTGATGGAGATAAGCTAGGAGATTTGAAGGAGGAGGGTGATGTGATGGACAAGACCAATGGTTTACCAGTGCAGAATGGGATTGATGCAGACGTCAAAGATTTTAGGTTTGTATATTTTACACTTCTGGTTTTTGAATGTGGGCTATGGGTTTTGTTCATTTTGATTTTTTTTTATCCCCCACCCTGTGTTTCATTTAAAAGAATTACTTCTAGAATAGATCATGACATAAAAATATAAACTGATAAAGGTGAAATGTTTAAGAGTTACTAATACTTGGTACTTTGCATAAGAGATTGACTATGTTTGTATAGATGTCTAGGATTTGAAGAACAGTTCTGTAAAGATTATTTTTGCAATTCTTGAGTGTGGAAATCACCTGATGTAGGTGCCTTAGGGCATTTCCCAGGTTTCTTCTCCATTGCTATGTTAGAGCAGCACTGTTACTAGTGGTGAGAGTGTCATATCCCTCTGGCACCTTGTGGGGAAAATCACTGAAAACATGTGCATTATCTCATTTGAGTTTCCTAAGTTCCTTTCAGGTAGGTTTGTAGGGCATGGATCATTTCCCTGATTTTGAAGTTTAAATGACTTTTTTGTTGATTCATTTGTTTTATGTTTTTGAGACAAGGTCTTGCTGTGCAGCTTAGGCCAGCACTGAATTTATCATGTTTTCACCTTAGCTTCTTGAGTACTGGGATTACAGGTGTGTGCCTCCCCATGCCTACCAAATGACTTGTTCTTAATGATATCCTTTTCATAGACAGCTTTCATCCTATCTCTGGTCATGATTGGTTTGCAGATCTTACCTATAATTTAACATATATAATACATTTGTCTCCAAGTGTTGGCAAGTATTCCTCAGTTGTATAGGTAAACTTCAGGTTGTATGGCAGACAACTGAAAAAAATCCATAAAAATCCTTGTTCTATGATATATATGTAGACAATTATGATAATTCTAATATCAATCCAAAGTTAACGGTTATGTATTTTCACATATATAAACACAGCCCTTGTCCTACCACAATCAGACTCTTAAAATCAGTTTTTGAAGAACAAGTGGCAGTTGTTTAATAATACTAGTTTAAGTTTTGTATCTTGATCATATAAAGAATTACAGACTTTAAAAATTGAGGCAAAGGGTAACAAATGCCTATGGTATTTTGGGTAAGTTCAGGTAGCCTCTCTGGGTCTCAGTCAGCCTATGACAATGTTTTGTTGTATTTGAACGGGCAGAAGGTGATGGTATATAAAGGAATGTGGAGGGTGTTGAGTGTAGTCACAGGCTATATTTCCTTACTGTAATGTTAATTATTACTAGTTTGATTTTAGATGATCTAGTCCTACAATGCTTTTACATAGGGTGATGGCAAGTCCTTATTTATACCTGTGTCCTAGATAATTACCAGTAGTGCCCAGTTTTGTTCTTTGGAGTGTCTTAGTTTGGATGATAAACATATTAATATTTTGATTTTTAGAATTATCTTGTGAGTAGGAGAGTATCCTCAATGCTGAATTAGCTTTTCATTATTTTCTTCTTTTGGTTTCTTAGAGGAGAGTTTTAATGTCAGCAATACATCTCCTCCCCTTCCTTTTTTTCTTTTTTGTCAGTTGTGGGGCTTGAACCCTGGGCCTGGGCACTGTCCCTGAGCTCTTCAGCACAAGGCTAGCATTCTGCCACTTGAGCTATAGTAGCACTTCCAGTTTTCTGGCAGTTTAATTGGAGATAAGGAGTTTCATAGACTATAGGCATGAGCCACCAGCAGCCAGCAAATAAAACCTTTATTAGAATTATTTTGACAATTAAAATTTTCTCTTAGAAATGAACTTTTTTCTTTTTTCTATGCTTTGTTTGGGAGGGAGGGGCTCCCTGGCCCCCACAGCTGGGTCTTGAACCCAGGGCCTGGACTCTGTCGCTGAGCCTCTGTTTATTAAAGGCTAGTGTTATACCACTCCAGTCAAGGCATCACTTCTGGATTTTTCTGAGTAGTTTATTGAAGATAAGAACCTTACAGACTGTTCTGCTTGGACTGGCTTCTAACAATGATCCTCAGATCTCAGCCTTCTGAGTAGCGTAGAATTATGGTCATGAACCATTGGTACCCAGCTACAATTTTTGTTCTTATTATTTGAACTCAGGCTCAGATGTGTAACACCATGAAAGACTTAGAAATCAGCTTCTTCCATTGGCTCCTCCTCCCCCCACTATATGTATTGGATTTGAAATTCAGGCTTTGTGCTTTTCCTTAGCCTTTTTGTTTCAAGTGTGGCATTCTATTATTTGAGCCATGCTTCCACTTTGGCTCTTTGCTAGTTATTTGGAGAGTCTCATGGACTTTCCTGTCTGAGCTGGCCTCAAGCTTTGATCCTTAGATATTAGCCTCCTGAATAGATAGGATTAAAGTCTTGAACTACCAGCATTTGGCTCATTAGCTCTGTATTTAAATATGCCTCTGGGGAGGCATATTTCATTCCACATGTTTTGGTAGACAGGCTCTTTTTACGGATACTACACACAACAGCCTTTTTGTTGTTGTTGTTTGTTTCTGTTTTAATTTTTCCATTGTTCCTCAAATCTAGGTTATTGGGCAAAGAAATATGAATTTATAGTGGGTAATGCAAATATCAGAGGTGGGTATGTTGGAAGGCAAGTAATAGATGGAGGTTATAAACCTGTAAGCAGTATAAAGGGTCTTTGGTTTTTTTGTTGAAGAAGTTGCTTTAAGTATTATGAATAATAAGCTATGTTAAGGACATTATCCTTAAAGTAAACTTGGGGTTGCTGTAGTGTCCCTCCCCAATCAAAATATGGTTTAATGCCCTTTACTTTCTCTGTTTAGCCGTACCCCTGGTAATTGCCAGAATTCTGCTAATGAAGTGGATCTTCTGGGTCCAAACCAGAATGGTTCTGAGGGTTTAGCCCAGCTGACCAGCACCAGTGGTGCCAAGCCCGTGGAGGATTTCTCCAACATGGAGTCCCAGAGTGTCCCCTTGGACCCCATGGAACATGTGGGCATGGAGCCTCTGCAGTTTGATTATTCAGGCACGCAGGTACCTGTGGACTCAGCAGCTGCAACTGTGGGACTTTTTGACTACAATTCTCAACAACAGGTACTGTGTGTGTCTCTTGTCACCCTTTCTACTTTCCTTTCAGACAACACCTTATTCCAGTAACTTAAGAATGAGGGGATGGGAGGACTGTCAGTAGCCAACCCCTCTTAACCTAGCAGGAAAAGAGGGTTTCAAGAAACGAATCCACATGCCAGAGTACCGATGAGGGCACCCTGCTTGACTTCTAGTGGCTCTTCTCTTACCCTACCCTGCAGAATGCACAACTTTCAGATGTTCACTCTGAAGATTGATGTCATACTGTGAACTCTCTCTTTGTGCCCCCTCTCCCCCCCCCAGGATCTCAGTATCAAAATCATCTTATTAACCATGTCTTAATGTTACATTAGTTACTATGGACATAGTCTAGAATGTGGCTAAAGCTTTGTGTCTGGTATTGTTACAAGAGTTGGAATGTGATTAGAGGATACACAAATTAGGTCTACCATGAAACCACTCGGCCTTTATTCATAAGTTTTTGTATGTGTGATTCTTCTGTTTAATTTTTATTAGTGTACTTTGTAGGGAGAGAAATCATTGTTAAATTTCTACACTTGTTTACAGAATGTCGTTTTTTTTTTAAGTTAAAGAAATTAGCCATCTAAATTAACCAAAATCTTGAAATGCACTGTAAATTTTTCTCTGTAGTGGAAGTTCAGTGGACTATAAATTTTGTTAATGCTTAGTTTTGGACTGGAACATAAAGACTTACGAGTTTCAGAGACTAATCTCATCCAGAAGTTTGATAGGTAATTATTATAAATTTTGCCAGAATATAGTTTGGTACCCTGTGGCTCAAATCAGTAATTCTAGCTACTTAGGAGACTGAGTTCTGAGGATTACAATTTGAAGCCAGCCCTGGAAGGAAAGTCCATGAGACTCTTATTTCCATTTAACCAGCAAAACACCAGAAGCTTTTGTGGCTCAAGTGGCTGAGCACCAGTCTTGAGTAAAAAAGCTAAGGTATATCAACCTGGACCCTAGTTGGTTTACGAGAAGAAAGTCAGGTACTGGTTGTTCATGCCCGTAATCCTAGCTACTCAAGAAGGTGGGATCTGAGGATTGCAGCTCAAACCCAACCAGGGCAGGAAAGTCCACGAGAGCCTTGTCTTTAACCACCAAAAAGCTGGAAGTAGAGCTTTGGCTCAAGTGGTAAAGAATGAGTTCCCAGCAAATATGCTCTGGTGTGGTATCTAGGCCCTGAGTTTAAGCTTGGAAATAAAAATAAGGAAAAAGAGCCTGGTGCAGTGGCTCAAACCTGTAATCCTAGCAGCTGAGGAGATCTGAGGATCAAAGCCAGCCTGGGCACTAAAGTCCTGTGAGACTCTTATCTCCAGTTAACCACCAGAAAACTGGAAGTGGAGCTGTCACTCAAGGGATAGGGTGGTAGCCTTGAGCTGAAGAGCTCAGGGGTAATGCCCAGGCCTAGAGTCCAAGCACCTCTACCACTCCCCCCAGTCCCCCCCCCTCAAAAAAAAAAGAAGATGAAGAATGAGGAGGAGAAGAGGAAGAAGAAGCCATTTGTCATATTTTATTGGTTGTGATAGTGGTGGTTGCAGTTTTTGGTTTTGCTGGGGATTAATCCTACATGGTGGAGAGTGCTCTGCTATGGAGCTGCACTCCGTAGGTATTTGTGGTTTTTTTTTTTTTTTAAATTTCAGAAAAGGTCTTGCTGTGTAGTGGAGTCTAGCTTTAAACTACTCATAATTTTCCTTTTGTTTTCTGAATACTGGGATAAAAGACTTTGCCACACCACAGTCTATAAGCTTTAAGACCCCCATTTTCCCCACAGAAAACAAACTCTGAGAGTACAGTTCTCTATGTAGTTCCAAGTAGTTGTGCCTATCTCCATAACAAACTGACTTTCTGTGCTTTTCCTCTTTCTGACCATTGTTGGTTCAATGTTTATATTCTCAGTCTAACCCAACTTAACAAGAGTTGTCTCTAGTCTTTTATGTCTCTAGTCTTTTCTATATAAATGTTTGCTCTTTAGTTCACAAACAGGGATTTGGTATTCTAGATTTACTGATAACTATTTTTTGTATGTGTGTCATCACATTATTATTAAACAGTTGTTCATAAGTCAGGTTATGAGTACAATACTTTGTCAGTTTCACCTGTGCCTTTACTTTCCCCCATTTTCCCTTCCTGTCCCTACCCTCAAGTTATACAATTATTTATACAATTATTTATGTAATATACATTACTACATATACAATATGCATTCTTATGTGTTATGTATTCTATGTATATTAAATATGCATGCATGTCTATTATACATAACACTTTTTCCCCCACATACTATACATTGACCAATTTGAACTTGATGGGCAGTTGGAAAGCGTGAGAGGTAATGGAGAGAGGAATGATGCAAGGTGTAGGGCACAGGCTGATGAGTGTAGAGAAGACAAGGAGCCAGCTGGGCACGGTGGCTCACGCCTGTAATCCTAGCTACTCTGGAGGCTGAGATCTGAGGATCGAGGTTCAAAGCCAGCCTAGGCACTACAAAGCCTGTGAGACTCCTGTGTCCAATTAATCATGGAAAGACAGGAGCCAGGTATGAGTCTGACAGCATGAACTAGCTCTGAGAAAGTGGAGCCAGGGATCTATAGTGGCACGTGTTTTCTTCATATTCTCTTTGGTTTGGGTTCCTTAGATGAACAGCAAAGATGTCATCTTAGACTCTACAAAGAGTAGAATGGTTAATTCTAGTTAATTCCTTCTTGTCTTACTTCCCTCACTACTTCCCTTTAATTAGGTCTTTATTTGGTGTAACAAACTGGTTTTATAAAAATTAATATCAGCTTACAGCAAATTGCAAAGCATGGAGTCAGTATAGGAAAGGCAGTTTTCTCTTCGGTGACTGCAAACTTGGTTCCTTGTGTGCTTTGGCTTTGGACTGTTAAGTTATGTACCTGGTTACTGTTTATTTTCTTTTTGTTGTCATAATGTGGATTCAGACTCTGTGTGTGTGTGTGTGTGCACGCCTGCACATGCATATGCCTACCATAAATTCTATCTGCAGTTTTGTGGGTTGCTGTCCCCAAAACTTTTCTTGTTTGTTTTTATTGTGCTGGAGATTGAATCTAAAGCCTTGTGCTTGCCAGGCAAATGCACTACTATTCAGCTGCATCACCAGTCCAGAATATTTAATTATATATTGTTTTGCTGGGCATTGGTATCTCATGCCTGTTATCTCAGCTGAGAAGACTGAAATTGGAGGATCATGGTTCAAAGCCAGCCAGGCAGAAAAGCCCACAAGATTCTTTATCTCCAGTTAACTACTAAAAAGCCAGAAATGGTTCTGTGGTTCCAAGTGGTAGAGCAGTAGACTAGCCCTGAGCAAAAAAGCTCAGGGACAGTGTCTAGGCCCTATGTTCAAGGTCCAGGACCAGTATCAAACCCCTCCCACCTCATACACACAGATACACAGTTTGTGTAAAGTCATACGTAGTATACAGAAAGACTGCAAAGAAATGCAGTTATATAAGAATAGTTGCTGATATATTTAAAAAACAAACACTGTTGCATTTGCTCCATATGATGCATGAAATAGAAGTAGACGTTAGTTTTCATAATGAACACAGAATTTTTAGGTACTTTTGGCAACTGCTATGTGATTATAGAAACTAGATGTGATATGTCTATTCGTAACAAAATCACAGATGAATGGCTGGCGTTACTGCTTTTGGGTATAATCAGAAGGGTATGCTAACCTACAGATAGAGATTTCTGTGAAAGTAAAAATGCTATGTTGTAAATAACCCCCGGCGCAGGGTATTTTCTTAGCTTGAAATGATCATTGATGCCTTTGGCTTACTCTCCCTTCCTCTTTTTCCCAGTTGTTTTCTTAGTCCTGGAAAACAGCGGGCACAGTTTATGTATAACATGTTATATCTTTTTGTGTTTCAATGCTTGTGCAGTATTTTTTTGTGTGTGTGAAGTGTTACATTATTGCCTATTTATTTTAGAAAATTTGGTAGGTTTTATATGTTATAAGTATATAGCAGAACATAAGGTCTAAATTATATCAGTGTAGATTTAATTACATTGGTGATATTATGTTATTTAGAATTTAGTTAATCCTAAAATAGCCTGATTCTAGCATGTTTTAGAGAATGTATATTGTATATAGACCTAGTCTGTTAGGAGTGTCAAAACACTGTGGTAATATGAGCACCTACTGCTGTCAGCAGGCCACAGAATAACCAGGAGGAAAGAAACCTACTTTGTTCATGTTGTCAGGGAATATTTCTACATTGTAGAAGTTTCAGGTAAAGCTGTAAATAAAAGTTGAATGTGAAGATAGCTCCTTCTGTGACAGTGACTGCTTAGACCTGCTCCTCAGGCAAAGCTGTGCCTGGGCTGCCTTGTGTCTGGAGTCAGAAAAATGTATTGCGTTGTGAAGAACTGTAGTTCTTCATATGTGTTAATTGTAATACCTAAAAAACTTTCTAAGACATGTGTTTTGTTGTCCTCTTACACAGGGAAAAGGATTGAGGCATAATGATCATTATTGACCCTAAGTCTTATTTTTGGGTAGTATTGTTGTTGGACCTCATGGCCTTATAACTTGCTAGACATGCGCTCTACCACTTATTGCACACCCTAACCCTGTTTGCTTTCACTATTTCTCAAACAAGAGTCTCAGTATTTTGTGTGGATATATGCATGTATGTACGTGTATGTGTGTATTACTACTAGGGCTTGGAGTCAAGGCCTCACTTTCTGGCATAGCCTTTTCTCCCTTGCTTATGATTTTAGCTCTTTTCAGCTCAAGGCAGGTGCTCCTACTTCTATTTATTTTTTGGTGGTTGATGAGAGACAAGAGTCTCATGGACTTTCCTGTTTGGTCTGGCTTTATATCACAATCCTCAGATCTCCTCCTCCTGAGTAGGTAGGATTATAGTTGTAAGCTACTGGTTGCCTGTCTAACATGTCAAGTTTTTCCTGGGACAGCCTATACTGCTTTCCTCCTATTTAAGCCTCCTACATGGCTGCAATGATAGGTGTATGCCATCACACCCAGCTTTTTATGTTTGAGATGAGGTCTCACAGACTTTTTCTTTTTTTAATTCAGGCTGGCCTCAAGTGTGAATGTACTCATCTTTTGTAAGATGCCAGCTATTAGCAGTATTATTTTCAGTGTATTAAGCCGCTATAGGTTATCTTTGTGAAGTCATATAGTAAGGGGCAGAGAAGGACGTCAAACCAGTTTGTCAGTTTCCCAAATTCTTCCTTGAGTATAAGGAGCTCTGATATGCTTGCTGTAGTGGATATATACACATGTCCCAACATTCATATTCTTGAACAACTTTGGAATTCCATTTGAATGAATGTCAGTCAGCAGTGGCACATTTGTCAGTATACTGATCAGATAAGCACTTCCTTCAATTAGCAGAATGATTTGTTTCTTAGTTACAGAGGATTGGCTTGCTTTGTTGAAAATCACCACCATGTTAATAGAGCTCAGTGTTATCCTCACAGATGGCATTTGTATGAGTTTTTCCATTTGTCTTTGGAATCTGCCACTTGCCAATTACCCAGTTTTATTTTAAATAGTCTATACTTCCAGCCAATGTTATACTGTTTACATAAAGAAAATCTGGCAGAATTGCTATAATCTAGCCTTTAATCAAATATCCTAGCTGTGGCTATATAATTTGCTTTTGTTAAATTGTTTATACTACAAAATGCTTTAAAGGAAAAAAATCTTCCTTATTCCCTATGGTGACTAAATGTATTGATCATCTCATAAACACAAAGTATATGGAGTTCTTTTAAGGCTAGTCAGTTTTTTTTTTTTTTGTTTGTTTGTTTGCTTTTTGTTTTTTTGCCAGTCCTGGGCTTGAGCTCAGGGCCTGAGCACTGTCCTTGGACTTTCTCAAGGTTAGAGCTCTACCACTTGAACCTCTGCACCACCTCTGACTTTTTGCTATGTATGTGGGGTACCGAGGAATCGAACCCGGGTCTTCATGCATGCTAGGCAAGCACTCTACCACTAGTCCAAACTCCCAGCCCCCAAGGGCTAGTCAGTTTTAATGAAGTGTAGGCTCTTCCTATTTTGAAATGCAGTAAATATGATGGTAAGAACCAGTCTCCAGTAGTAAGAAATGACTGCTGTGGGTATTTCTTTATAATTAGAGGTACAGTATGCATATATGTGCAAGAATATGTAGAGAAGACAAGCAGATGGAATGGCATTGAACTATATTTTTGTTTAATAAGTCAGGTTAGAGACAGACAGAGTATGTTTTCTTTCACATGCGAAAGCTAAATCTAAAAATACACTGGGACATGATAAATTATACAGGACTCTGGGCATTCACACATAGTGAAACCAAAGTTGAATATTCTTAGGGGAGGACCACAAAGGCACAATGTCTATGTGCCTCTGATCATGTAAAATAATAATGATAAAAATGAACTCCAGGAAATAAGTCAGTTAGCATCAACAGTTAATTCTCAGCCATCCTTATTTCCTCATCTCCACCTATACTTCTAATTTTTTACCTATAATAACTAAAAATTTCCGTGAAGTGAGTTATGTTGATTAAAGTGGGGTAAACTAGGTAGAGAGAGAAAAGCAAGCAGGAATGTCTGAGATACTGAGATTATAAGCCAGGAAAAAATTCAGAAATCTATTGATAGGACAGTAGATGTATATTGAAACTGTTAAGTATTTTGACAGCTGTGGGAATAATTTTGACAATAGCTTTTACTGTTTTTTTGCCTCTTGCCTGTCCCTCTTGGGTTGACTGCCCATTGCTGCCAAGTTAACAGAAAGCTAGCTTTAGAAAGCACTTTTTTTTTTTTTTTTTTTTTTTTTTTTGCCAGTCCTGGGCTTGAGCTCAGGGCCTGAGCACTGTCCTTGGACTTTCTCAAGGCTAGAGCTCTACCACTTGAGCCTCAGCACCACTTCCATCTTTTATGTATGTATGTGGTACCAAGGAATCGAACCCGGGTCTTCGCGCATGCTAGGCAAGCACTTTAACCACTAGGCCAAACTCCCGGCCCATAGAAAGCACTTTCTAAACTATAATGACTGACTCACTTTCTCAAGCCCATACTGTTTTTTTTTTTGTTTTGTTTTTTTTTTAAATGCTGGCCCTGAGTCTTGAACTTAAGGCCTGGGTGCTATCCCTGAGCTTTAAAATTGCTCAAGGATAGCACTCTACCACTTGAGCCACAGTTCCACTTTAGCACCTACCTCCCCCCCCCCCCCCACTTTCTCCTCCTTCCCACCCCTCTCCCCACTTTAAGAGAAGAATCTCATTTAATTGCCTCCTATAGCTGTATTTGAACCAAGGTCCTCAGGTCTAAACCTCTTAAGTAGCTAGGATTATAGGTGTTAGCTACCAACAGTGCCTGGATGGCCATAGTGGCGTGTTTTTTTTTTTTTTTTTGGTCAGTCCTTGGGCTTGAACTCAGGGCCTATGCATTGTCCTTGGACACTTTTGCTCAAGGTTAGTGCTCTGCCATTTGAGCCACAGCACCAATTCTGTTTTTTTCTGTGTATGTGGTACCACGGAATTGAGCACTAACCCCAGGGCTTAGTGCATGTAGGCAAGCACTCTAAGAGCACTCCAACAGTGGAAAATGCTCCTGAACCCTCATACATGTTTCGATGCTTGTCAGTAGATTCGATTCATTTACTTTAACACTTGATGTTTAACAACTCCTGTAATGTACTTGTGATCTCCTCACCACCTTTTACCAGTGTTACCTTAACATTTAATATAAATTAAACTATTTTTCAATTTGCATATGGTTACTTTGAACATCTGTACTGTAAAACCAAAGACTGATTGATTCTAATTATTAGAAAGATGAATGTATACTAGTAGTAATATGACGTTAATTAGTATATTCAAAGTATTCAACTTTGGTTTCCTTCTTATTTAAAATCAGATTACTTTTATGTATGAGGCATAGATTTCTGATTGCATTTCTCTTGCCCAGGATGATGAGAATTAAACTGAGCTGGTAGAATGACCATATTTCTTTTCTTTTTTCCTATTTTTTATTGTAATTAATAGAAGGGTTACATTATATTCTCCTGATAGAAGGTACATTACTTCACAAACATTGATACCCCTCTCATGTTTTTGTCCCTATTTCTCTCCCCCTACCCCCTCAGAATGACCATTATTTCTGACTGTCCCAAACACCTAAACCTTTCCCTAAATAGATGCAACTCAGGTTCAGTTCTGTTCTCCTCCCCTCCCGCCCCCCAGTGGTCATGGGACTTGAACTATGGGCCTGATGCTGTCCCTGAGCTCTTCAGCTCAAGGCTACGCCCTATCCCTTGAGCCACAGTGCTAGTTCCGGTTTTCTGGTGGTTAATTGGAGATAGGAGTCTCACAGATTTTTTAGTGCCCAGGCTGGCTTTGAACCTTGATCCTCAGATCTCAGCCTTCTGAGTAGCTAGGATGACAGGCGTGAGCCACTCTTGTAGAAAGAGCAGGGAAATGGAAGGTCCTATTCAGAGCCGTCCCGTCAGGGCTTCCTGTGAAAGCAATCACAACTGCTCAGCTAACATGTGATCTTCAAGAAGGCTATGGTTAGATTAAAAGAAAAATTCATACCCGTTTATTTCTACACAAGGATGTAAGTGAAGAAAATGGTAGTCGACAGAATGGGAAATCATTAGTTTGCCTCAGATACACATAGGTCTTAGAATGGCCCTAAGAACACAAGGAAAGCCTGGCTTTATTAAGATGGTGGAGCATTTTCTATATCTATACCAAATAAAGCAATATAATTCAGCAAATATTGATGTGGTCCCTATGTTAGGAAGTGGGGTAACACAAAGTAGTCATGTGGTCCCTTCCCCCACTGTAGTAGGTATTTTATTCCCTGTGTATCCATATCTCTTTGGGCAGTACTCTGTTGGAGTTATTTGTTTCGTAAATGTTGTGTGAATGAGTTAATGAATATTAAGGTAGAGTAGTGGTGTATGTTTAACATTAAGGCCTTTGAACTATAAGAAGTATGCTAGATATGAGCTCACAATCCAGGTATTGTTAGTAGCTGTACCTCTGTTTTCTTCGCTACATGTGAAGAATGAGTACCTTAGGAGTCATCAGAAGCTGGGCAATGGTCTCATATGGTGAATAGAAGTCATTAGAGCGGTAAGGTATATAATGCCATTTTCCCAGTAGAGGCAGTTCTGTGGATAAAGTAAACCCTTTCTACACAAATAGGTGAGTCAATTGGATCTTGAAAAAGGGAGATGATAGTACTTGGGGCAACATGGCAAGTCATTTTGTTCAACATTGAAGGGTTCCTTGAACTAGTCAGGATGAATGGACTTAAGGGTAAGCACGGGAGCTTTTATATATGCTCATATGTATGTGTTTTGGGGAAGCATAAAAACTGTGAAGTGGTCAGACAAGTTAAATTAGGGAAAGAAAAGAGAAGAACCAAGAAGCATTCTAACCCAAGGGGATGAAGTATGAGAACATTCATTTTTGTGAGTGTATCATGTCTCAACAGGACCTTACTGGAATTTTTAGTCAGATTTTAAACTGATTTCAGAAGGTAATTTCTCTGACTGTACCATGACTTTCTCTTTACCTCAGCTGTTCCAAAGACCCAATGCACTGGCTGTCCAGCAGTTGACAGCCGCTCAACAGCAGCAGTACGCCCTTGCAGCAGCACATCAACCACACATTGGTGAGTCCTAAGCCCAGCACCCCCTTCCCCTTTTAGAGTGCCACCTCCAGCAGTCCAGCTGAAAGCAGAAGGCACACAGAATATAGACTTGGTGATTGGGATGCCTTGCCAGCACTTGGAGGGGCATGGAGGCAGGGAGATGGCTAGTTGTAGTCAGCCTGGGCTAGATAAGGAATTTGTATCCTCACAGAGTAAGTACATCTAGTAAGGCTCAGCCATAAAAAGTGGGGGAGGGATCCATGAATCTGTTATTCAAAGTAAATGGGCTTTCCTTTTGCCTAGTCACAGTGTGCTCTTTTTTTTTTTTTTTTTTTTTTTTGTATGTATGTGGTACCAAGGAATCGAACCCCGGTCTTCGAGCATGCTAGGCAAGCACTTTAACCACTAGGCCAAACTCCCGGCCCCAGTCTGCATTTTTGACATCAGAATTCACAAAATATTCTTAGAATCCAGCTCTTAGTCTAACAGATTTTTGAGCATTTAAAAAGTGCTATAGAAATGCTAATTTGGACATTGATTGTACAAATTGTGGTAGTGTAGGCTGATTATTTCTCATCTTACTAAGTAGCAACTAGTATCTGTCTGTTAAAAAGTTAACAGGCTGTGCCCTTTTTTTGTAGCAATAACGTTTTCTGGGATATTTTAGTTTTTGTTGTTGTTGTTGTTGTTTTTTTTTTGCCTAGGCTGTTATCCATAGTAGACCTTTCTGGTCTCTCAAAGCAGAACACCATAATTGTGGACAACTAGAGCTAGGAATTTTTATTTACCAAAAACTGTGATTGAGTGGAAAGGAGATTAGCGGTCCTGGATGTGATATGCTCTGAGGAAAAAAACAAATCTTGCTTGTGCACTGGATGAATTTGAGGCCAGCATAAAGCTTTTTGCCTGGTCTAATACTGCACACATGTAGATGGCCATCTTTATTATTGCTCATATATTTTCTTTAAAGAATACTATATTTTAATAGTAAAATTAAAATTAGTTTAAGGGCTAGAGATAATAGATCATTTATTGATTACCTAGCATTCATAAGATAAGGCCCCGAGCTTAGTCCCCAGCACTGCAAATAAAATTCAACAGTAAGCTGAATAATGGTCACTCTGTCTTTTTTCTTGGTGCTACTACTAGACCTGGTCACTTCCACTGAATTTTTTTGCTCAAGGCTCTACCACTTGAGACACAGCTTTACTTCAGTCCTTTTGGTGATCAATCAAGGATAAAAATTCTCACAGATTTTACTGCCTGAGCTTGTTTTGAACAATGATCTTCAGATCTCAGCCTCCTGAGTAGCTAGGATTGCAGGTGTGAGGCCATCAGTGCCCCGTCCTAATTGTCAATTTTTAATGATGAAGTTGTACTAGTTAAATAGGAGGTGTGCCTTAGTGGCACAGTCTTACCTAGAATTTGTGAGATCCTAGATTTGAGGGTAACTACTGGAACAACAACAACAAAAAAATTGTGTCCCCCCCCCTTTTAGCTTGCACGAAGACCCAGGTTCGATTCCTAGGTATCACATACATAGAAAAAGCTGGAAGTGGTGATGTGGCTCAAGTGGAAGGGCTCTAGCCTTGAGAAAGTCCAAGGACAGTGCTCAGGCCCTGACTTCAGTCCCCAGGACTGGCAAAAACAAAACAAAACAAAAACAAACAAAAACTACTACAACTAATTATTATTTTATATAAATTGTAATAATTCTTATATAATAATTATTACTACTAGTCTTGGGGCCACTTCTGGCTTTTTTTGTGTATATGATACTGAGGAATCAAACCCTATACCATGTCCATGCTAAGCAAGCACTCTACCACTAGGCCACATTCCTGGCCCTCATAAAATCTTAGTTTGACAGTTATTTTATCATTGTAAGAGCCCCTGAAAAATTCGTCTTTACTCTCAGCCTATCTTGCCTTCCCCTCATGTATAGCCTAGATTGTTAGCCAAGTGATGTAGTTATTTGTTAAGGTTGTAGTTTTGGTGTTTTACTGACAGGTGTGTTTTCAGCAGGTTTAGCTCCTGCGGCGTTTGTCCCCAATCCATACATCATCAGTGCTGCTCCTCCTGGGACGGACCCCTATACAGCTGGATTGGCTGCAGCAGCTACGCTTGGTGAGACACTCTGCACATGAGGGCTTTTCTCACTGCTACAAGGTTGTTTGTTTTACACAGGCATGCATTCTTTATATTTTTCCAAAATCATGTATCCAATCGAAATATCTCCTGCTTTTCATTGACAACCACATTCCAGCTGGATCGCTTTACTTAGGTGTCTCCAGCATGTTAAAAAGGAAAGTGATCACCCACCCTTTCATGGTACTCAGGAATGCCACTTGGGTTGGGAGTCATGGCTCAGGAGCTAGAACACCTGCCAATGAGCAAAAGTGTCTGATAAAGAGTTGGAGTCCTGGTCTCAGGTAGAATAAATAAAAAACAGGAATCTCCCTTAGCCAGGGCTGCTACTACTTTTCTGTAATAGTTCAGTCTTTCTATTTATCTTTTATCCCTAATTTGCACTTCTCTTTTCTGGCCTCCACTCTCCTAAATTGACCAGAAATGTTTGTTTGTTTGTTTTTTTGGTTGGTCATGGGGCTTGAACTGGGCGCTGGTGCTGTCCCTGAGCTCTTCAGCTCAAGGCTACCACCCTACCTTTGATCCAAATCTCACTTCCCATTTTCTAGAGGTTAATTGGACATAAGAGTCTCAGGTCCTTTTGTGACCTGGCTGGCTTTGAACCTTGATCTCAGCCTCCTGAGTAGCTAGGATTACAGGCATGAGCCACTGCTCCTGGCTCAGAAATAGTTTTTTTATACACAATTCCACCCCTATAGTCCAACTTTTTCAAAATTTCTTTTTCTGTCTGGATGTAGAACATATCAATTATTGTCATGCATGTTTCATCCTTATGGCTTACTTGGATTGTGATGTTTGTTGGGTTTGGTCCTTCGAATTAGCGGCTCCCCCACTTCCCCAAATGTGGGACTTAAGTTCAGGGCCTGACACTGTTTCTGAACTCTTTTGCTCAAGGCTAGTACTCTACATCTTTAAGTCACAGCTACATTTCTGGTTTTGTGGTATTTATTTGTAGATAAGAGTCTCTTGGACTTTCCTATGGGGGGTGGTTTTAAACTGTGATTCTTAGATTTCAGCCTCTTGAATAGCTAAGATTACAGGTGTGAGTCACTAGTGTCCAGCTTTGAATCAGTTTTTTTTAAATTAATGTATGTAATCTGAGATTAGTTGGTGTTGGGATCTTATGTGTGTTGGGTGCTCTTGACTTCTACCAAGGATGCCTATATTGGCGCCTTTCTTCCTCTCCTGAGTGCCTGCCATTGATACACCATGGCACTGTTAGCAGTACCCATCTGATTTCAGCTTAGGCCAGTGTCTTTAGACTCTTAGTCTTCTGTAGAATCCTCTTTTCCCCAGTTTTCCCCTGGAAAGTGCTTTGACTGCTTTTATTGTATGACAGCCTCAACTCTGAGCACAGTGCAGAATAGCTTTTCTTAGGTTTTCTTTAGAATTGTTTCCCTGGTCCTGAGGGGAACATATTTAATGTAGATCCCAGCTCTGCCTTTGGGGAAAATAGTTCTTTCTAGTGGAGTGACCTTTGCTGATTTCTATTAACTTTTACCTCACATTTAACTTCTTGTCAGACATAGTCTTATTTGCTTGCCTTTCACATGAGTTGATAGAGGGTGATTTTCAGTTTGGGAGTTGGAATGCCATTTTTTGTGAGGCTGTATGGTCTATGCTTACGTATAGTTTAATATATCCTGTAGAGTGGTTTTGCCTTGAGTTATATTTACTTTTGTAGTCTTTTCTTAATATATTCCTTGAAACAACTAGTCATGGGGATGACATACGCTACAATCAATGAAGTGATAGGTTAGTGTTGAGAATCTTGTTTTTTGTGTAGTTATCCTCTTAGCCAGGGTACATACTTTCTACATAGTAGGAAATGCTAATTAACCAAATAGGAATGAAAGCAGGAATTTTGATGATCTAATAACAATAGTTAATACCTCAGAGAAGTCTTTCTTACTTGAATTGTAGGCTCCCTGCCACTTAAAATAATTAAAGGTAAGTAAATGGTGCTGGTCTGGTGATAGTACTGGACACTTTTTGTTGGTTTTTCTGGGAGTTATAGAACTGTCATTGTAGGTGGGCAACCATCTATTCAAAGATGTTACAATCTCCCTCCTGTGCTAGCACCTATTATACCTGTTTATATAGTGAGGATACTAAGTCACAGATTGTCTTTGATTGTTTCCCTCCTCTTTTTTGGGGGGGGGGGAACAACCCTGGGGCTTGAACTCAGGGCATGAGCATTGTCCTTTGGCTTTCTCAAGGCTAGTGCTCTACCAATTGAGCCCTTTCTGTGTATGTGACGCTGAGAAATTGAACCCAGGGCTTTGTGCATGCTAGATAGGCCCTCTACCACTACGTCCCGCTCCCTGACCCTCTCATTGTTTTCTTTATATTATATATATATTATATTATATATATTCCTACACATTCTATATATGCATACATTTTATATGTGGTTTTATTCAGCTATTAGTAAGATTAAAATCTTGTCATTCACAAGGATATAGATCTGAAAAATACCATACTGTTAGAAGTACACTAGGCTTACACAGACAAATGATCAAATATAGATCACAGAAAAAAAAATACAACCTCCAGGCTAACATACACGGGGGTATATGCATATATACACTACCAAGCAGACTAAAGTACAATATATACATGGTGTAAACCCTTTGTACAATTTTCAGACAGTAAATAATGAGTATCAGGAAGGTAAAATGTTTCAAATGGAAAAGTACTGGGAGAGGACAGCCGAATGGAAAATGGAATGATGGATTAATTCATAGAAGGAAACAGTATACACTTGGTAGGAGAAAAGGGACAGAAGGGATAGGGAGTAATAGAAGAGGTGACTCTGATGCATTAAACTCATAAATGAACACATTAAATTGTAATCCCATGTACAAGCATTTGTAGATAAAAAATAAACTTGAAAGTAGGCATTTCATGAGACAGGCAGCTTTTTAAAATTTATAATATAATAAAAACATGCAGACAGGGCTGTACACCAGTGGCTCATGTCTGTAATCCTAGTTACTCTAAATGCTGAGTGAGGATGGGAGGCACAAGTTTGAAGCTTAGACTTCATTTCAACAGAAGCTGGGTGTGGTGGCATGACAGTCATCTTAGATACAATTGGAAGGCTGATTGTGGTCTAGCTGCATGCCTGAGCAGGAAGAGATAGCCTATCTCAAAAATAACTCAGGGGCTAGATGTATGACTCAGGTGTAGAGTGCCTAGAAGCAAGTTGAAGCCCTGGGTTCAAACCTCCATTCCTGTATTCTCTCCCCCCTCCCCTAAAAAAAAAGTAAAAGAAAAAGAAGAAAACATACCACAAATGAGGCACTTCTAGAAAGTAATGGAGTTAGAGTTGGAATTAGTGTCATTACTAGTAGACTTAGTTGGCAGCTGAGACAGTTTCGTCTGAAAAGAAATATTGACTGTTCTCGATGGAAGGAAGATTTAAGAATTTTTGTGTGAAATTAATATACTTTTTTGGGGGGGTGGGGTCATGGGGCTTGAATTCAGCCTGGGTGCTGTCCCTGAGCTCTTCAGCTCAAGGCTGCCACCCTACCTCTTGAGCCACAGCACCACCCCAGCCACAGCACCATTTCTGGTTTTCTAGTGGTTAATTGGAGATAAGAGTCTCATGGACTTTATTGCCTTCCGGACTGGCTTTGAACCATGATCCTCAGATCAGCCTCCAGAGTAGCTAGGATTAGAGGTGTGAGCCTGGCTTTCTTGAGTTGATTCCTTCTTTCCCTCCCTCCCTCTTTTCTTTTTTGCCAGTTTTGGGGCTTGAACTCAGGGCCTGAGCACTGTCCTTGGGCTTTTTCAAGGCTACAGCTCTGCCACTTGAGTCACAGTACTACTTCTGGTTTTTTCTGTGTATGTGGTATCAAGGAATCAAACCCTGGTCTTTGTGCATGCTAAGCAAGCACTCTACCGCTTACCCAAACTCCCAGCCTGCATTAGTTTTTTTAAGAGCTTGAAAATGATTATATCTCCTTAAATATCTTTTTTTTTTTTTTTTTTTTTTTTTTTTGCCAGTCCTGGCACTGGATCTTAGGGCTTAGACACTGTCCTTGGACACATTTTGCTCAAGGCTGGCACTCTGCACTTGAGTCATAGCGGCACTTATGAGTTTTTCTGTGTATGTGTTACTGAGGAATCGAACCCAAGGGCTTTGTTGATCCTGGGTGAGCACTCTACCACTAGGCTACGCTTCTAGCTCTCCTTTAAATACCTTTAAGAAGTATATTCTTAAAATACTGCAGTGAAAAATACAAGTTATAACCACATATATGATTTTCTTTTTTTAACCAGCCCTGGGGCGCTCAGGGCCTGAACACTGTCATTGGACACTTTTTTTTTTTTTTCTTCCAGTCCTGGGCTTGGGCTCAGGGCTTGAGCACTGTCCCTGGATTTTCTCAAGGCTAGGGCTCTACCCCTTGAGCCACAGCACCACTTCTGGCTTTTTGCTACGTATGTGGTACCGAGGAATCAAACCCGGGTCTTCGCGCATGCTAGGCAAGCACTCTACCACTAGGCCAAACTCCCGGCCCCTGTCATTGGACACTTAAAAAAAATTTTTTTTTTCCCTCACGGCTAGCGCTCTGCCACTTGAGCCACAGTACCACTTCTGGCTTTTTCTGTGTAGATGTACCGAGGAATTAAATCTGGGTCTTCGTGCATGCTAGGGGAGCATTCTACCACTAGGACAGGCTCCCTGCCCATATTTGGGGGAAATACCTAAGACTTTTTACAATAATATAGAGTTAAAAAGACATTACTGTATTCTTCAGAATGTAGATATATTTAACATGTATTCCACTGATAGGAATAATTAACCCTTAAAATCCAGTCACTATCTGGGTGCCTATGACTCATGCCTGTAATCCTAGCTACTCAGGAGACTGAACTCTGAGGATCAGGTTCAAAGCCAGCCTGAGACTCTTATCTCCAATTAACCTCTAGAAAACCTTTAGAAGTAGGGCTTGGCTCAAGGGTAAGGCAGTAGCCTTGAGCTGAAGAGCTCAGGAACAGCACCCAGACCCAGCATTCAAGTATCATAACTGACCTCACCCCCCCCCCCCCAAAAAAAATTAAATGTGGAAGTAAACACTTTAAAAAGGTGGGCCAGGAGCATAGCCTAGTAGTAGAGTGCTTGTGTAGCATGCGTATAGCCCTGGGTTCCATTCCTTTGTACTACATACTGAGAAAAAACCAGAAGTGGTGTTATGGCTCAAGTGGCAGAGCAAAAAATATCCAAGGACAGTTCTAAGGCCCTGAGTTCAAGCCGCAGGATTGGTAAACAAACAAAAAAACATTTAAAAAAAAGGGTGTATTTTGAATGCTAAAGTCAGACAGTATAAATATCTCAATTTTTGGGCGGGGGATAAAAAAGGACTGCAAGTAAAATGACATTACTTCTAGCTTCCACTTCATAATATGGCTATTTGGTTGTGTCAGTGAAGATCCTTCCTGCAACCATATGGGTACCCTCTCTAGACTACTAACACATCACTTTATAACAACTAAGATCATCAGCTGAGAATCCTACGTGTCAGCATTCATCTGTTGAGTGTTTGTATATAGTCCAAAACACATCAAACCAGATGATGGGTCAGAACAGTCAGCCCAATATCCCTCTGCTCGAAGAACATTTACATGTTCCTTTAGCACTATTAATGCATTTTTCTAAGCATTGCACTTCTCTTTCAACCTCTATCCCTTTACTTCAGCCATGTCATACTTTGGTTTTCTGGGTGACAGATTCATTAGTTTGCTATCACCCACTTTTGGAAATATGATTCAAAATCTGAAATTCATTCACGTACTGTGACATCACGAACTTGGTCTTTCACTGCATAACGGGTCTGCTAGGACATCAGGCAGTTTTATAAACCGTGTTTTTCTTTTTCTTTTTTTTTTATTGTAATTAGTAAAAGGGTTACATGATATTTGCCAGATAGAAGGTGCATTAATTCACATACATTGATGCCCTTTCACATGTCTTGGTACCCGTTTCCCTCCCCCCCTAAACCGTGTTTTTCTTTTGTAAAGCGGTTCCATTGAGGTAACAATCAAAACCATGGTACCTATAAGCTGGAGTTGCTGATCCTGAGGTTCACATGGTCCCATCATTTTATCAGGCCCTGCTATTCTAGCGCATGTATCTGGAGGCGAAGTGGCCACGTGAATCAGAACCTGAAGATTCTGCAGTTACAGCTAGAGAGCAGAAACACATCTGGTGCCATGATAGAGAAGACAGAGGCAAAAGTCTTCCCTTTTAGAAAGTTTTCTGAGTGCTGTGGCCAGAAATAAGCCAATTTAGAGACCAGCGGAACCAACCACCACTTGGCCTCGGCCACTTGCTCTGCCCACCCAGCCTAGTGACTGTTCTTCCCACTAGCAAAGTGGTGGCACCCCTCCTTGTTTTCTTTACCTGATTAGTGTCTGAATACAATTTCTTTAATTTGGAGACTGTGTGTGTGTGTGTATGTGTATGTGTGACTGTGTGTATACCGTTTCTGGGGCTTAAACTTGGGACCTAGGTGCTTCCCTGAGTTTTTGTGCTCAAGGCAAGTGCTCTACAACTTGAGCCAAGCTCCTCTACTTCTGGCTTTTTTGTGGTTTATTGGAGGTAAGAATCTTTGCCAGAGCTGGCTTCCAACTGTGATTTTGCCCCACCCCCCTTCTCAGTCTCCTGTAAGATTACAGGCATGAGCGACCAGTGCTCAGCCAGTATTACTGTTCTCAGGAGTCCACTTGCTTATTGTAATAAAGTAGGCCATCAAGCAAAGATAAAGAAGTTTCCAAACAGTACCTTCATTTTACACCCAGGTTTTGAATTTCACAATGGGCACCCTTGCTGGTAAACAGAATTTGTTAGCCTTAGCTAGGCCCACAGGCATAGAAAACACAAAGTTAAAAAAGATTGAAGCTTTGCAGGCCATTAGTGGCTCACACTACTTCGAAGGCTGAAAGCTGAGAATCATGATGCAAAATCACATCAAGGCAGAATACATAGCTAGGTGCTGGCTGCTCATGCTTGGTAAGCTTAGCTACTCAGGAGGTTGAGATTTGAGGACATGGTTTGAAGCCAGCCCAGGCAGGAAAGTTTGTAAGAATCTTCACTTAATTAATTGCTAAAAAGCCAGATGTGGCTCAAGTAGTGTGTTAGCCTTGAGGGGTAAACAATCACACATCAACATCTGTGTGTGCACTTGGTTGATTTTTTTTTTTTTTTCCAAAGAGTTTTCTCTTGGGACTAAAAACAGAAAGAAGAACAAGGCAAAATACTTCAAATTGAGCGGTAGAGTTTCAGTTGAATAATTGTTTTTTTGTGGTAAAATGATTGGTAGATTTTCATGCTTCTGCAGTTACTGATGCTCTACCCTTGAGCCACAGCACCACTTCTAGCCTTTTCTGTGTACCAGGGAATCAAACCCAGGGATTCATGCATGTTAGGTGAGCACTCTTACTGCTAGTTCATGTTTCTGGCCCCCATATCTTTTTTTTTTTTTTTTTTTTTTTTGGCTGTGGGGCTTGAACTCTGAGCTTGAGTACTGTCTCTGAGCTCTTCAGCTCAAGGCTAGCGCTGAGCCACAGTGCCATTTTTGGTTTTGTGGTAGTTAATTGTAGACAGGAGTCTCATGGACTTTCATTCCTGGCCTGACTTTGAACTATGATCCTCAGATCTCAGCCTCCTGAGTAGCCAGTGGCACCCAGCTTATCATCTTCCCATCCTTCAGGTGCCATTGGAAGGACACAACTGGATTTTGTTCTTTTTCATTTACTTTAGGCCCACAAGCTTCCCCATTTCTTGTCTCTCTAACAACCATACTTGTATCTGTGTTCTATCTAAAGTCCAACTTCCAAGTTCTTGCTGCACTTACTGCCTTTCCGGTATCTTTACCATTGTGTCCCTTTGTCTTTCTCTAATCCTGGAGTCCATTGCTGACTTCAGAAGGCCTTGCTGTCATGGTCTTGTACTGTATTTTCTGTTTTTACAAGGGTAATTAATGATTAGATAGCACAAATCAGTGTATTCATTAATACTTTAAGACCTTGGATCAGAGTAGTACCTGTTGGGTCAGATATAGTTTTGTATGCCCGAAGAGTTTATAAACTTGACTTTTTGTTTGCTATTTTTAGGCCCAGCTGTGGTCCCTCACCAATATTATGGCGTCACTCCCTGGGGAGTCTACCCTGCCAGTCTTTTCCAGCAGCAGGCTGCTGCTGCTGCAGCTGCAACCAATTCTGCTAACCAGCAGACCACCCCACAAGCTCAGCAAGGAGGGCAGCAGGTAAATGGGAAAACACATGACTTGTACTGTTGTTTGTAGCGAGGAGGTGAGGTTGTTGTGCCTTTTAGAAAACTACTGGATACATGTGTTTCCTTGTGGATGAATCTGTGTTCATGACCCTGAGTGAATTGTTTATGCAGAATACCTTTAAGTAATAGTCTCTTCTTGGTCAGTGAGACTTGATGAGTGACATTACTTCAAATTGATATGAAAAAGTTTTAAAGGGTTTACATGGGTAGCAAGTAATGAGTCTTCAAAATAATAGGTGTGTTTTTCCCACTACCATTCTGTAGTTCCCACTTAAGAATTTTCAGATCACTTTGCAAAGTTTGCTTGATGTCTTGTCAACCATGTACCTTGTTTATTCACCATTATTGTGTTGAATTAGACAGAAATCTTTTTCTTTTTTTGGTCGGTCTGGGACTTGATCTCGCCCTGGGCACTGTGCCCTAGTCCTTGAGCCATAGAGAATCACTTCCTGCTTTCTGGTGATTTATTGAAGATAAAAATATCACGGACTTTGTAGTGCCCGGGTTGGCTTTGAACTGTGATCTTCAAATCTTAACTTCTTGAGTAGCTAAGATTATAGGCGTGAGCCACCTTGCCTGCTAGAAAAATCTTAAACATATTATACCTGTGTTAACTTATAGGAGCTTTTCAGTTGAGCTACAAAAATCTGCTAAGTGAAGCAATTGGTCTGTTCTCAAATAGACCATTTCCCTCTACATTATTAGACTGATATCTTTTCATTGTTCTAAGTTGTGGCAAAGTAGAAAGTTCACAAAAAATGGGAAATCCCACCTTAAATTCTTTTTGGGGGGGGGGCAGTCTTTCATCTTGAATTCAGGGCCTGGACACTGGCTTTGGGGCTTTCTCCATGCTGAAGCTCTACCACTTGATCCACAACACCGCTTCTGGCCTTTTCTGTGTATGTGGAACCAAGGGATCAAACTCTACCACTGGGCCACATTCCCAGCCTCCACCCTAAATTCTTATGTAAAAAAATAGACTAGGTAGGGTGACTTGTGCCTGTAATTGTAGCTACTCAGGAGGCCAGCTGGGTAGGCAGAAAAATCTGCAAGACTCTGTCTTAGCAGATACAGCTGGGTATTATGGGTGTGCTTTTCTGTCGATCCTGTAGAAAGTAGCAATAGGAGCATGGTCCATGTTGGCCTAAGTAAAAAAGCAAGATCCTATCTCAAAAATACCGAGAACAAAAAGGGCCAGAAGTATGGTCCAAGGAATAGTACTGCCTGGCTATGAATTGCAAAAGCCCCACATTCAAACCCTATGCTATGCACCATCCAAAAATTTGTAATACTAACTCGTATATTTGGTATCTATTTTTATAGCTTCATTTAATTTATTGGGCGGGGGTGTCAGTAGTGGGGCTTGAAATCTGGGCTTGGGCACTGTTCCTGAAGTCTTCATCTCAAAGCTAGTGTTTCACTAGCTAAGGTGCCACTTCTGTTTTCTGGTGATTAGTTGGAGATAACCGGACTTTCATGCCTGGACTGGCTTTGAACCTTGTTCCTGAGTTGCTAGGATTATAGGTGTGAGACACCAGTGCCCAGCCTCATTGAATTTTTTTTTTTCCTTGTGAGTCATGGGGCTTGAACTCAGCTTGGGTGCTGTCTCTGAGCTCTTTAGCTCAAGGCTACTACCCTACCCCTGTGCCTGGGTGGTGTCCATGAGCTCTTCTTTTCTAGGCTACTGCCCTACCCTTGATCCAAGTCCCACTTCCCATTTTCTAGAGATTAATTGGAGATAAGAGTCTCAAGTCCTTTTGTGCCTGGGATGGGCTTTGAACTGGGATCTTCAGATATCAGCCTCCTAAGCAGCTAGGATTACAGGAGCTTGGCCTCATTTAATTTGTTAAAATACAATTTTATTATTAAGGTGTTTTACAGAGGAGTTTCATTTCATTGAATTGCTTATAAAATAAGAATTATTCTGTCTACTTGGTTTTGCCTCTTTTTTTTATTGTTTAAGTCTTGAATTCTTAATTGAATTGTTTGCTCATGGCTGATGCTCTGTACTTGAGTCATAACTCCTGCCATCTTTTTACTATACTGTTTAGTTGGAAATAAAGTCTCAAGGTTTTTTTCTGCAGGACTGACTTTGAACTGAAATTTCCCCTAGTCTTTTGAGTGGCTAGGATTACAGGCATTATGAGCCAAACTCATGGCCCTTAGTGGCCTTTTTAATTCCATTCATTTAAATCCATCAAGGAGTATCCCATACTTTATTTTCTCTATTAAAAAGAGTTGTGGGCAGGTCCTGGGGCTTGAACTTGGGGTCTGAGTATTGTCCGTGGGCTTTCTCAAGGCTAGAGCTCTCCACTGGTGCTGCAACACCACTTCTAGTTTTGTGTGTATGTGGTACTAAGGAATTGAAACCAGGGCTTTGTGCATGCTAGGCACGCACTCCACCGGTTCAAGCTCTGGGCCCTGTTTGTTTGTTTATTTATATTTTGTAGTCAGTGCTCTGCATTTGCTAGGCAGTTGCTCTACCTCTTTTCCCCACTCCCCAGCCTTTTTTGCTTTACCATTTTATTGTTGTTCTTCATTTTGTAGATAGACTTGCCTTTTGCTTGGTGTTATCCTTGGACCACAGTCTTCCTATTTATCTTTTATATAGCTGGGATTAAAGAAATGAATGACCATGCCTGCTATATTTGCCAACTCATTGCCCAGTCTAACCTTGAATCTTAAATTTTTCGTTTTTTATAACTTGTTTATTATGTGCTCAGGATCAGACCCAGGGCCGTGTGCATACAAAGCAAGCACCCTACCACTACAGTACATCCCCTGCCTTAACCACCTGTGTTTCATTAATAAAGTACAACCTAGACATGGTGGTTCATGCCTGCAATCCTAGCAATTGAGTGTCTACAGCAGGAATATCATGAATTTCAGGCTAGCCTGAGCTACGTAACAAGTTCCAGGTCAGCCCAAATGGTACTGTACATAAAACTTATTTAATGTCCAACTCCATTTAATTAAGCATATTTATGGCATCTTTTATTTTTATTCTTTGCCAGTCCCAGGCTTGAGCTCAAGGCCTGAGTACTCTCCTCGGGCTTTTTTTTTCACAAGGCTAGAGCTCTACCACTTCAGCCATAGCACCCCTTCTGTCTTTTTTACCCCTATGTATGTGGTACTGAGGAATTGAAACTGGGTCTTTGTATGGTAGGCATACTACCACTAGGCCAAACTCCCAGCCCCTATTTATGGCATCTTTGAAAAGGGAAAAATAAGCCTCAAATTTATGGTACACATTTTTTAAAAAGTTATCTTTTTATTAGCCTGGGGGGGTTGTTAGTTGAAGAGAAGAATCTCCAAGATCCTCAGATCACATCCTCCTGAATAGTTAGAATTACAAGCATGAGCTACCAGTGCCTGGTTCACAGCTTTTATTTTCTGTTGTCTCTCTCTCTGTCTCTCTCTCTGTCTCTGTCTGTCTGTCTGTCTGTCTGTCTGTCTGTCTGTCTCTCTCTCTCTCTCTCTCTCTCTGTCTGTCTCTCGCTCTGTCTCGCTCTGTCTCGCTCTGTCTGCCTGTCTGCCAATACGAGGGTTAGGTCCATTGACTCTCATTTGGATTTTTCTTCCAAGGCTGGTGCTGTGCTACTTGACACACCTCTACTGCTAGCCTAGCTTTCTGTAGTGAATTGGCAATAAAGAGTCACAGGTTTTTCTCTCTGACATGGGCCACCAGTGTCTGGCAAAGCTTTTCTATGTGCGTGCGTGCGTGCCTGCCTCTCCTGTCTGTCTGTCTGTCTGTCTGTCTGTCTGTCTGTCTGTCTGTCTGTCTGTCTGTCATCTGTTTCAGTCTATGTATGCATGTGCACATGCATGCTGGTTCAGGGCTTTGAATTTAAAACCTTGTGCTCTTGCTTAGTTTTTCACTTATAGCTGCGTATCTTTGCCTTTGTTGGATTTTGTTTTTGTTTACCAGTCCTGGGGCTTGAACTTGGCCTGGTCACTGTCTTTGGGGTTTCTAAGTATTTGGTACCAAGAAAGCAAACCCAGGGCTTCCTGCATGCTAGGCAAGCACTCTACCACTAGGACATACTCCCATTTTCTAAAAGGAAACTCTTTTTTTTTTTGGCCAGTCCTGGGCTTGAGCTTGGGGCCTAAGCACTATCCTTGGACTTTCTCAAGGCTAGAGCTCTACCACTTGAGCCTCAGCACCACTTCCGGCTTTTTTTCTATGTATGTGGTATGGAGGAATCGAACCCGGGTCTTTGTGCATGCTAGGCAAGCACTCTACCACTAGGCCAAACTCCCGGCCTAAAAGGAAACTCTTTAAGTTCTAAAACTCAACTGTAAGTTTGGGTGTCAGTGGCTCATGCCTGTAATACTAGCTACATGAGGCTGAGATCTGAGAATCTTGATGGTGGTTCAGAGCTAAGTGGCTTGGAACTGTGGTTCAAGTGGTAGAATGCTAATATATTAAGCAGAAAGTGCTCCCCTCCCTCATTCCCCAAAAACCAACTGGTATATGTGATTAATTTTAAGTGTTTAGCCTGAGAGGAAAAATCATTGACTTATTTCTGGTTCCCATTCCTAGGTTCTCCGTGGAGGAGCGAGCCAGCGTCCCTTGACCCCAAATCAAAATCAGCAGGGGCAGCAAACAGATCCACTAGTGGCAGCTGCAGCTGTGAACTCTGCCCTTGCATTTGGACAGGGTCTGGCTGCAGGCATGCCAGGTAAAGCTGTACCATAGTTTCTGATTCTGGGAGGGGCAAGAGAGGATGCCTGCTTCTTTGGCATGGCAAGGAGAGTGAGTGCTACTTTCAGCTTGCCCAGGCTTGTGGTTTGGAGACTGGCAAGGATGATAAACACTTGCCCTCACTTAGACGATAGTTCATTGATGAGAGCATTGTTCTGAGCCAGTCGACAGTCTTACTTGCTGGAGGTGAGTGTCCACTCAGTTTGCTGGCCAGGTTTTGCACTCAGACTTAAAGATAAATAGCATCATGGTTAGCCTAGCTTAGCATTACTCCAAGGCTTTATGTTTATATATTTGCGCAGCCTAATTAGAAGAAAATTACTTGTATTTCTTGTAAAGATAATCCTCTACATTTCTAGAATCTATCCCAAAGAAATAATAGTGTGTTTTGGTTGTCACCTCTATACATACATCATGAGCATGTATTCTTGGCCCACTGTGCTGTGCTGTGTATCAGGTGGGACATTGCGACAAGTTGTTGTTAGACTTCAGCTTAATTTTGTCAGTTTTACTGACTGAAACACAGCCATCCACCTGAATCAATTATGAATAGCTCTACCTAGCTTCATTTGTTTTGTTAGCTAGATTTATAGGCTTGTTTGCTTGCTTGTTTTGGAAATTGCCTACAGTTACTCATGTATCTTGAAGATTTGTTTAATCTTCTAATTCAATGATAGACCTTGTTAATTAACCATGTCTAGCCTTTTCCTGCAGACTTACAGGATATTGGGGTTAGATTACTATTTGGCACACAAATACTATTAATTGTTGTGATCATAGTAACTTCTGTTATTTCTGTAAAGAAGAAAACAGAAAATTACCAATGCCTGTTTTCTGGTGGCAGTCTTGATAAGCATAGGAAAATACTACTTTTCTCACAAGCAGCACCGGCTAGCAGTATCCCTTGTGTGTGCACCACTGTGTGCCAGGCATCATGGGAGACTCTTCACACTCAGCTTCCTGCATGCTTTGTGAAGGAGATTACACTGTTAGCATCATTCTGTTATAGATCAGGAAATGATGCCTCGAGATTCAGGTCCTTGTAGCTATGTAAGCAGTAGAGTCTGGACATAAACCTAGGGCTGACCTCAGTGCTGAGATTGTGACTGTTTGCAATATGCTGATACCCAGGAAGCATTTGCTTGCTAAGTGCCTCCTTATCCCTGTAGCCTCTTAAGTCTGTAGTAATGCCTGAAAGTCATTATTCCTGACCTCTTACATATACTTTTTCCCTATGTATACATATAAAACTTTATATCCATAGTTGTATAGTTTTGTAATCTGAGCAAGCAAATTTTATTCCTTTTCTTTTTTGCCACTTGTAGGACTAGAACTCTTGGCCTGGGCACTGCCCTTGAGCCCTTGAGCTCTTCAGCTCAAAGCTACCACCCACCCTAACCCTGGAGCCACAGTGACACTTCCATTTTTTTTTTTTTTTTTTTTTGAGTGTTTAATTGGAGATAAGAGTCTCACTGACTTTAATGCCTAGGCTGGCTTTGAACTGAGATCCTCAGATCTCAGCCTCCTGTGTAGCTAGGATTACAGGCTTTTTGGTCAAGAATTTTTACTTTTTTTTTTTTTTTTTGCCAGTCCTGGGCTTGAGCTCAGGGCCTGAGCACTGTCCTTGGACTTTCTCAAGGCTAGAGCTCTACCACTTGAGCGTCAGCACCACTTCGGCTTTTTTCTATGTATGTGGTACCGAGGAATCGAACCTGGGTCTTCATGCATGCTAGGCAAGCACTCTACCACTAGGCCAAACTCCCAGCCCCAAGAATTTTCACTTTTTGTGGTGGCTTTTGGCATTTCTGAATTGCCAGATTGCTATTATTGCTTTGTGCTTTGGAACCATTATCAACGGAAGTAAGGGTTCCTTGAACTGGACACTCGCACTGCAGTAGTCAAATTGATGTGGTTATTGAGAAGGCTCCTAAGAACCGATGGGAGGGAAGTATTCACAGCCCTGATATACTGGTCAGAAGGATTACTTAACAGCCCTGGCTAGTAGAGCACCACCCTTCCAAGAGAAGTGAAGCAATTGTAAACTTAGCAATTGCCTGTGTAGTACCTTTGCACGTTGGTCTCTTATGGATAAGTAAAATGGTGGTTAAAGTGGAGGCTACTGTTTATATCTTTGTGTGTTGCCGTGTTTTTCCTAGGTTATCCAGTCTTGGCTCCTGCAGCTTACTATGATCAAACTGGTGCTCTTGTGGTGAATGCAGGAGCAAGAAATGGCCTTGGAGCTCCTGTTCGACTTGTAGCTCCCGCCCCAGTCATCATCAGCTCCTCAGCAGCACAAGCAGGTGAGCTTCCTTTAGGGGACCCTGTGATGGGTCTAAATGGTAGGGGGAGACAGTGAAGGTATTTATCTAAACATAGGGTGAAATGTACTTTATTTAATCATTCTTGGCATTATCTAACCCTGTAATATTCCAAAGAAAGAATCAGAAGCAGCAAGTGACCTTGGTGGATTCTGATTCTGCTGATTGGCATGTATCATCTGGTTTAGAAGCAAGGAGCGGCTCCATTGACATCGTAGGAAGTTGGATTGATCACGTAAAATGGCACTCTTGGCAGAATCTCAAGGCTTATCTCACAGAAACCTATTTGATTGTTTTTCAGATTAAAAAAAATTGTGTGTGTGTGTGTGTGTGTGTGTGTGTGTGTGTGTGTGTGTGTGTGTGTGTGTTGTATTTGACTTAGTGGTAGAGGAAGTAAGAAAATAAGAACTGGCAGGGCATTACATTGTTTTCCAACCCCTTTCATTCTAGTATTTGCGCTCGAGGCCTCCTATAGGCTAGGGAAGCATTTGTAACACTTGAGCCACATCTGGAGGCTTTTTGTTTGTGTTTTAATTTTGAGATAGGGTCTCCCTAATTTTACCACGCTGGCCTCAACTCACCATCCTCCTGCCTCCTGAGTACTGGGATTACAGGTATGCACCACCATGCCTGCCTAATGTAATGTATATTAGGCTTCATATTCACTCTTTTAAAAATTAGCAACACTAGAGAGAATATCTGGAGAAAAAAAGCCATGTGCTAAAATAAGCATTTGAGTGACATAGTTTTTGAAGAAAAATATCATCATGGGTATGTGTAGAATTTCAGGTTTAGGAAGCAGCTGTATCTGATAGGTACATTTGATGTTTGAGTCCTTTTTAAAGTACATACACTTTCAATAAGCTGCCAACGCAGTGAGCTTGCACCCGTGGAATTTTCAACTTCAAATTGGAAGTAGAAATGAAAAGTCAAACCTTTAGGTGAAAGCTCAAAGACAGATTCAGTTCTTTTACAGGTTTATGTCTGCATTGAAAAGATAGATAGGGTTAAAAGGTTTCAAAGAATTGGATAAAATGTGTTAGAAATGTGGCCGGTCCCTTTTATAGCCAAATGGTTTGCTTTTTTCCTCATAGCTGTTGCAGCGGCCGCAGCTTCAGCAAATGGAGCCGCTGGTGGTCTTGCTGGAACAACAAATGGACCATTTCGTCCTTTAGGAACCCAGCAGCCTCAACCCCAGCCCCAGCAGCAGCCTGGTAACAACTTGGCATCCAGCTCTTTCTATGGCAACAACTCTCTGAGCAGCAACTCCCAGAGCAGCTCCCTCTTCTCCCAGGGCTCTGCCCAGCCTGCCAACACGTCCTTGGGATTTGGAAGCAGCAGTTCACTTGGCGCGACCTTGGGATCAGCCCTTGGAGGGTTTGGAACCGCAGGTAGAAATCAGACTGATGACACTGTTGTGAAAACTGTATTTTCATGAGTCTTACAATCTTTTTGGAACCCTGAAAATGCAGGAGCAATGGGCAAATCTGGACTAAGGCCCCGGGAATCCAGCCAGCAGCCCACATAATCTTTGAGATGATGCACTTTGGAAATCAAACGAAGTCATGCAGTTGGGTCCCATTTTAGGCTCACATTCATGTTGCTGCTTGTTTATACTCACATAATCAGTTTGTTTGAGGGAGCAGACATTTTGCAGGCATTGGGGAAACATGTGGAGGGTACTGCAGAAATGTGGATGTTGAACAGAGGGAGAAGGCCTTTAGCACAGCTTCCAGGGCTATGCACTCCACATTTGAGATTATGCCCAGTGCTTGGTTTGCAGACCGTAAAGAGTTCAGTGTTTTCTCCAGTCTTTCAAATAACAGTAAGGTAGATACTGTGGAACACTGGGAAGAAGGATGTTAGACCAAGATATTGTCAATGTTTTGATGGGAGAGAAAAAAAGCAGGAATGAGGTTAGTGAACAGTTTGATAATTGCAGTGGCTGTTTAAAAAAAGAAAAATGTTTTCTCTAGAAACAGAAGAGCAATAGCCTAATTGGAATTGGAGGCAAGTAGATATTTTTGATTAAGCCTGCTGAGACAACTGGCTTTCATATGCAAGTCTTGTATAGTGGGACAGCACCCCATTTATGGATCTTTTTCTGTGCTCCATTTTTCTATTAGAACCTTTTGGCTGATGAAAGACATTCTTTCTAGTCCATTTCCTTTCACCCTTTCCCATAGTTTATGTGGCCGTCTGAGTTTTAACTGCCCCTACCCACCCACCCACCTCCCCCCCCCCACCCCCTCGGCCCAGAATATATGACACTAATAGAAGGTAAATTTGGCATATACATGTGATGGTTTGAGCATAAGTTTCATGTTAACCTGAGCCATGTCCTCTTTAATATTTTATTGGCCCCTAGAACTGCTACATTAAAAGTAGGCTGTCTCTGCTGACAAATCTACGGTGGTAAGGAGTTTGGATCAGAGTGTTAGGGGCAGGTCACTGGGCTTGTTCTTCAAAGAACAGGCCTTTTCTTATATGCATTGTTTTAATTCCATTTTAGTTGCAAACTCCAACACTGGCAGTGGCTCCCGCCGTGACTCCTTGACTGGCAGCAGTGACCTTTATAAGAGGACATCGAGCAGCTTGACCCCCATTGGACACAGTTTTTATAACGGCCTTAGCTTTTCCTCCTCTCCTGGACCCGTGGGCATGCCTCTCCCTAGTCAGGGACCAGGACATTCACAGACACCACCTCCTTCCCTCTCTTCACATGGATCCTCTTCAAGCTTAAACCTGGGTAAGAACCATTCCTCTAACACCACCTTACAAGAACTTTGCATAAGCAAAGGACAATCCCTTTATCTATCCTAGAGGTATCCTTGGTGTTCTGTGCCTTCTGTCAATACCTCATAATTTTCAGGCTGTACTCGTAGCTAGTGTAGTAGTTTGGGACGGCTTCAACACTTGGTTACACTTCCCATATGTTCACTTCTGCTTTTGTGAGCGTTCTATGCTTGACTACTTGTGGGAATCTTCACTATAAATGCATGGCAGGTTCATTGCAGTGAGGCTGGAGGGCCCAGAGACAGAGAAAAGGTTGTCCACCCACTTATCAACCCCACAGTACCACCCCAGATAGTATTTTGCTTTATTACTTTTAATTTTTTTCTCCCTCATACATGCTGTTAATATCTTGCTTTTTAACATACAACATTATATTAAGTTTTTTTCTTGCTGAAAGTTTTAAGTATTTGCAAGTACATTCTTAAACTATACAGTATGCTAACAAGTAGGTAGATTTTTCTCCATCATATATGTATATTTTATATACAGGAGTTTTGAAATGTTATTCTCTAGGTCCTAGGAAATGAAAAGGGATGTGTCTGTGTGAAAGGGATCCCAAGCATCAGCCTGCAAAAGTGGAGGAAAAATTAAGATATTTTTAGGGAGCAGATCTCTAAATCTTTCAGTATGTGGGCAATGAACATGGCTCTCCATTACTTCCCCCCGTTTTCATCAGCTTTGTATTCCAGACAGGGAAAGTTGAATCTGAGAAATGTATGTAATGCATGGAGTTGGAGGCGTGACTCAGGTGGTAGAACGTCAGTCAATGAGTCAGTCATACCAATTTTAAGTCTTGGTCTTAGACCAAGACTTTAAAAAAAAAAGGAGTGCAGTGGACATATATTTGGTGGGCTAGTTGGGGTATTAGGAATTACTATGTGATGATAGGCCTAAATCAGGACTTGTCCTGACAAGTTAGCATGGGTGGTTTACCTAGAAGATTGTGCTTTTAAGTTTGTTTAAAGCAAGTTTAAATGGGGCTTTATGAACTTAGAAATGGGGACTGAATAAAAATGAGTAGGATATTTTTTATTCAGAAAACCAGATTGGAAATACTTTATAAAAATCAAGTAAAATCTAGACTGTATAATAGGTGCTTTGGGGAACTTTTGAGTTTGAAATAGGTGATTTTGAAAGCGAAATATTGATAAATGCACATACGTATATGTTTAAGTGTGAGTGTATTCTAAAGTATGAGAAAGGGTTAGGGCATTCCTCAGGGGTCCACAGTAGGCAAGAGGGGAAGGGCATATTACACTACAGAGCTTCCTGTTGTCTTAATGTTAAATCAGGAGGGTACAAGTGAAAGTTCCGACCTATTCTTAACCTGTTAGGGATAGTGGTATCCTTGCATTACAGATATAAAGAATCAGAGTCTCAAAACTTATCTGTCCTAGGCTGTCTCATAGTTGAAACAGATTTTACTCCAAAGCCTGAATTTCATTATGTTACTCTCATCACACTATGTGCCCAGAATATCTTTTGAAAGAGTGTATTTTCACAACCCAAAATACTACCTTTTGTTTTCTTTATTTAAACATTTGAGCTGTGTCATTTACTACTAGGTGCTAATTGAACTGAATTTTAAAGTTAGCTACTTTATTTTTTCAAGAGCCATATTTTAGGTATTGTGGGTCACATGGTTTGTCTAATGGAATTTCAACTGTAAATTTGGACTTGTGCATAGTTTCCTGTAATGAAACTGTGTTTATAAAAGCTTAAGCCGTAGACTGGATTTATCTTGTGGGCTATAGTTTTTCAGGTCTTCAGCTAAATCCTGTGGTTCTTGGCATGTGACAGTGGCAGTAAAAAATATTACTTGTATGCATGATGCTTTTCCTCTTCCCAGTGTTTCAGTGATTGAATTAAATATTTCTTTTCTATTTCCGAGATGCCCTTGTTAAGTAGGGAATAATTATTGTTACTTTTTGTTTTAGTAGTTTATTGCCCATGTAGATTTGTAGCTAACCTTTTCCTGGCTAACAAATCCACCCTGTTTTAAAGCAGTGTGTATAAGTGCATTTTGCATCAGCCTTTCACTGCTGCAGGTATATGTAGCACATGTGCCACTCCTGGGAGTGCCTCCTCTCTAGCTGTTTCCTTGAGAAAAGCCTTCTGTGATACACTTTTTTTCAGAGAAAAGGTTCTAGTCCATACAAAGTTCTAAAGACATTTTGATTCCAAAAAATTGCATGTGCGTGCGTGCGCTCATGTATATGTATGAACAAACCTCTGCACCTACTTCAGGTTCTGTTGTTAATACTACTTTACTGCCCAGAGTTAATGGAATTTGATAACTGTATTCTGTGGGATGAAGATTCCGAATAACTGCACATGAAACTTAAGCTCAGTTTGGCTTAATGAATGAGCTCTCTACACAACACCTGAGAGTGTGCCTGTCTGTTGTACTAGGGTGGGTCTTTTCTCTACCTTGTCATAGTCACATTTCTCCCAGTGGCAGAAATACAGTCTTAAGAGTCTTAAAAAAACAGTCTTAAGAGTCAGCTGCTTAGGGGCTGGAAGCATGGCCTAGAAGTGCTTGCCTAGCATGCATAAAGACCTGGATTCGATTCCACAGAACCAAAAACCAGAAGTGGTGCTGTGTCTCAAGAGGTAGAGCTTTAGCCTTGAGAAAGCCTGAGGACAGTGCTCAGGCCTTGAGTTCAAGCCACAGAACTGGCGCTGCAACTCCCCCCTGCCAAAAAAAACAAAACAAAACAAAACAAAACAAAAAAAATAAAAAACCCACAACTGTTGAGTAAATATCCATCCCTTACTTGTCAGTGTTTACCTGGGTGGCTCATACCTGTAACCCTAGGCTGAAATCTGAGAGCATTACAGCTTGGAGCCAACCCTAGGCAGAAAAGTCTCTAAGAATCTTATTTTTAATTAATCACCAGAAAACCAAAAGTGGCACTGTATGTGGTTCAATGTGTTAGAATGCTAGCCTTTAGCAAAATAAGCTCAGGGACAGCTCCCAGGCCCTGAGTTCAAGCCCTATGACTCCCCTCCATCAATTGTTGAATCAAATGGTAAGCCACTTGCCTAACAAATAAAAGGCCCTGGGTTCTGTGATAAATGAACAAGGCAGCTTTAGTGATTTTTTTTTTTTTTAATTGCTGATTGAAGTCCAGAAGGGGAAGAGGAAGGGTTGCTGAGTTACATTTCAAATATCATAAAATTAACCCATTTTACATACACGATTCAATGAATTTTAGTATGTAAGTTATAGCAACTATCATGAAACCTATATTAGAATATTTCCAGGAAGTAGATAAGTAGATCATGTGGTAGAGTGCCAGCTTTGAGCAAATGCCAAGGAAGAGTGTAAGGTCTGAGTTCTGGTGCTAGTGCCAAAACAACATAAAAACATTTTCATTGAGTAAGATCCCTTACAGTTAATCCCATCTCCAACCCCAGTCAACCACCATGTACTTATTGTCCCTAAATAGGAATTTTCTGGACATTTTTTAAAAATAGCTTTTATTATTATTATCATAAAGGTGAGGTAGAGAGGAGTTACAGTTACAGAAGTCAGGTAAAGAGTATCGGCTCAGGGTCTGAGCACTGTCCTTGGACTTTCTCAAGGCTTGAGCTCTACCACTTGAGCCTCAGCACCACTTCTGGTTTTTTTCTATGTATGTGGTACCGAGGAATCGAACCCAGGTCTTCATGCATGCTGGGCAAGCACTTTAACCACTAGGCCAAAATCCCGGCCTTTTCTGGATATTTTATATAAGTGACATCACGTAGTATTTGTTTTCCTATGCTTGGCCTTTAATCCTATGCATGTCCATTTTTCCTCAGGACCTCCTGCTTACTGAGCCATGTTTCAGTCCACTTTTTGCCTTGATTTTTGAAGTAGTCACTGTGCTTCTCTTGTAGCTGGTTTGGCACGCTCTCTTAGTTGAGATGGAATTTCTTAAACGTTTATGCCCAGACTTCCTTCCAATCCTGATCACCTCCAGTACCTAGAATAACAGGCTTGATCCTTTGTCCCAGCTTCCTTTGCACGTGTCCTTGGAGGTGCATCCATCATATATTGTTCCTTTTCTTTTTTTAATTGTGTTTCATTTTATAGATAAATAATTTTACCTTTCCACTCAACAGCTGATAGGCATTTGGGGGCTATTACAAATTATTTTGTTGAAAACATTTGCATGTAAGTCTTCTTTTGTGATACCTCTCTGTAGAGAGAATTGCTCAAATGTATATTTGGTTTATGGTACCTTTTTTTTTTTTTTTTTTTTGAACTCTGGGCTATGCACTATCCATGTACTTTCTTTTTTGCTCAAGGTTATTGGCATTGGCACTCTTCTACTTGAGCCATAGCTCCACTTCTGGCTTTTTGGTGTTTTTTTTGGGGGGGGGGTCTCACAGGCTTTCTTACCCAGGCTGGCTTTGAACCACTATCCTCAGATCTCAGCCTCTTAATTAGTTAAGGTGTGAGCCACTGGTGCCTGGCGTATGTTAAACTTTTAAAGAAACATAATAGATTAATCTTTTATATTCTCACAAGTAGTTTATGAGGATTCAATTTCTCTGCTTCAAACATGGGGTTATGGTGCTACTTTCCCTCCCTTCCTCCCTCCCTCCCTCCCTCCTTTCCCTCCCAGATTCAACTCAGAGCATTGTGCTTTCTATTTCTAGGCAGATGCTCTTATCACTTGAGCCGCGTTAGCCACTTTCTGCTCTGATTGTTTAGTTTTGAGATAAGTTCTTAGTTTTTTGTTTTGTTTTTGTGGGGTTTTTGCTAGTTTGTTTATTAGTTCTTTTGGTTTTTGGTTCCAGCCAGCCTGAAATGTCGCTTCTCCCATATGCACTCTTATCATAGCTGGGGAGACAAATGCATACTACCATGTTCATGCTTTGCTTCCCTTTGCTTGTAGTTTTCTGCCTAATAACTTGGTTGTGCCATTTAAAGCTCCTAAGCATGAGAGTGTAGCAGATGGCATGGGAGGATCTTGGTTGAAGTAGGTAGCATACATGGTATTTTTACTCTAAATTCCTGTGCTGCCAAAAAAACTTTAAAACAAAAGAACATATAGCAGAGAGAATTTATTAAATGCATAATTACCAATCCCTGGTAATGTTGTTCATTCCTGCGGGGTTGAAATAAGAAAACATGACCCCAAGAGTTGAATATCTGGGTAGAAGAATGTAGCTTTTAGTTTTATTATCACATAAGAATTTCAGTGTCTTTAAAAATTATTCTTTTTCTCCTTTGTATTCCAGGTTACATGTGCGCCTTTACCCTTTTTTGGGGGAAAGCAAAGTTCAAAACCAAAATGCCTTTCTTTGTCCTTGCCCAAAGTGCAGGAACCTATAGGAATTTTAGGTTTTCAGTGCTGTCTGCTTTTTGGTCACTTCTCATTTTTAGTCTCAGAATGTGACTTAACTTGAAAAATCACCTGCTGTATTACTGTCATGCACTAGAGACAGTTTGCTTTAATTTAGGACTACCTTGATGTGATGTTAATGAATTGAGGAGAGTTTATTTTAAAGACATTTTAATGGGTACTTTTTCATTTTTCTGGTGTACTAGGGGTTTGAACTCAAGGCCTCATTCTCACTTGCTGGAATTCTACCTCTTGAGCCATGCCTCCAGACCTGCTGTTTTGGTGGTTAATTTGGAGATGGAGCTCATGGACTTTTCTGCCTTAGCTGCTCTCCAGTTTTGCTTGTACAAATCTTAGCCCTCTCAGTAGCTAGTATTAGTACCTATGTTATGAATTTTTCTTTAGCCAGACTTATTAGGCATATGTTAGATATATGAATAACAAAAACCAGTAAAAAAGAACATTGCACAAAGTAAATATACAGAAGACTAGATACTAACTGGCAGAAAATCCTGGCTGGTGATATATAGCCCATTGGTGGAATGCTTCTCTGTGTACAAGGCCTTGGAAAATATCCCAAAACAAACAAATGAGAGAAACCAGTTTTTTGTTGAATTATATAAACTAGAGCATGTTAAATACCGCTTAAATTCATTTCCTTCGGAAGTTGCAACAAGACACAGCTTTATGGAGTCTTCTACTATTAAAATGCTGCAGAAAATGTAAACAATACAATAAGAGGCAGCTTTTAAGGCCTTATGAAACAATGTTCTGTTAAGATAGGTTATAAATTCAACTTAGAAACACCTTCAGAGCTATAGTAAAATATATACACACACATACACACACACAGACAAGAACCTGAAAGCTTTATGGCGGCGGGGGTGGGGGGGGTGTCGGTCATATATGCTTGCGTTCTGGGCCTGAGTGCTGTCACTAGTGCTCTACCACTCTGAGCCACAGCGCCACTTCTGGTTTTCTGGTGGTTAATTGGAGTTGGACGTTTATACCCAGGCTGACTTTGAACCTCAATCCTCAGATATGAGCCTCCTAAGTAGTTAGGATTACAGGTGTGAGCCACCAGCACTTTGCTTTAGAAAGCTTTTTTCACATTGTTAATCTAGCATTCAGTTTACATGTACTTACAGATAGGCTAATATTTGCCTGGCATCTTTTCAGAAAACAACCAGAGAGCTTTAATTTTAAGGTACAAGTTAGGCATTAATTTAATGTTTAAAGAAATATTAGTCGGTGTACACAAAATAAATCTGACTCAACTAGATTTAGTACCTTGGAAATTTTCTTCCCTCCCTCCCTTTCTTTTTCTTGCCAATTCTGGGGCTTGAACTCAGGGCCCCAACACTGTCTCTGAGCTTTATCAAGGCTAACACTGTACCACTTGAGCCACAGCACCATTTCTGGCTTTTTCTGTGTATGTGATAGCGAGGAATCGAACCTAGGGCTTTGTGCTTTCTAGGCAAGCACTCTACCACTACTGGCCCTATATTTTTCTTTTCTCAGTAGTAAGACTTGTGTATCTATCAGGTCTGCGTAGATGGTTCACATCTGTAACAATCCTGGAGTTGGAAGGCAGAGATCAGGGGGATGAAGTTTGAGACCAGCCTGGGCATAAAGTGAGCCCTCCGTCGGGATGTACAAGCATGCTCACATCTTATGTGGGAAGTGTAAAAAGGCGGATTGTGGTTAATAGTGGCCCTGGCACACAGACAAGACCTTTAAGAAATAACAAAGGCATTGGAAGTGGTATAGTGGCTTAAGAGGGGTGGTAGAGTGCTAGCCTTGAGCTGAAGAGCTCAGGGACAGCGCCCAGGCCCAGCGTTCAAGCCCCACGTTTGACCAACAAAAAGAAATAACAAAGGCAAAAAAGGCTTGTGTTGTCTGTGTATGTGTTTGTTAAGTAGCAGAGTACCCGCCTAGCAAGTATAAGCCCTTCAATTTAGCTCCCAGTACCACTAGAAATACCCAGAAAGGCAGAAAACTGTATGATGTTGATGGAAAGCAGAGCCAAAATTTAAAACTTTGAGACAATTGTGTAACTTGTAGATAGATACATTAAAGGTTTTCCTCTCCGGCTGGCCTTTTGTAATTCAGATTTTTATTGTTCAGCCTTGATGACAGTAAACCCAGTTACGGGTAGCTTAAATAGCAAGTTATCTTTATTCATGTAGCTGGAGGTACATTCTGTTCAGAATTGTTATGTCCTGTCTCAGCACTGCCTTCCAATATATGTCCTGCTTTGGTCAGTCATAGTTTTACTTGAAATTGTTTTCAGAACTGTGTTTGTGCCATTCCCTCTTTGACTATAATGTATTCTCTCACTCAGCACCTGCTGCCCCTGCCTTACTGGACCTCTCCATTTCTCCCATTCTCAGATGGGAGAAAGAGTGGTTTCTGAAATGGAATAAAGGACAGACATGGTTACAGTTTTCTTTCTAAATAAGTCTCTTTTCCTTAGTTCCTCTGCCTGGATTAAGAAATACTGTGTAGTTTAACTGGGCACTTATTTTTATGACTCACTTCTGTAATTCTAGATGTTCAGGAGGTAGAGATCTGGAGGATGAGGTTCAGACCCAGCCCGGTCAAAAGTCCACTGCCGGGGCCAACCGGCAGCAAACCAGGGTTCGCAGATTGGGGTTCCTGAAATAGGGGACAAGGACTAGGAAGAAAAAGAAGAGAGACAGACACACCGGGTCAGATTGGGGTTCCTGAAATAGGGGACAAGGACTAGGAAGAAAAAGAAGAGAGACAGACACACCGGGTCCGGGATGTCCGCAGTCCAGGCAAAGACTGCCGGGACTGCCGCGTTTATTTTCCACTCCCCCTTCTCCCCTCCTCCAGACCCCGGGAACCTCCAGGTGTTACATTCATATGGTAATTCTCAGGTCATTTACATAGAATAGGGCCAGAAAGCAATAAGACAATAAAGCCATGGTCTGATGCAAGTCAAGGTACAGTTTGATTCCACTCTGGCTCCCAACAGTCCACTAAATGCCATTTCCCATTAGCCAGCAAAAATCAGGAATGGTGGAGTACAAGTTGAGCAAAAGGAAGACCTTGAGTTCAAACTCTGCTACCAGTAGAAATAAATACATTATAGATAAGAGTTTAACAAGACTAGCAGTGTTCTGAAGAACAAGAACATTTGACATGTCTGTGCCTGAAAATGAATATGATGTAACTGGCCGTGAGAATTATGAGTATTTCATCTTACATGAATGCTTTGTCTTGACTTTAACTTCCTGTTATGTAGGTAGGAATTAAAAATTCCCCTTTAAAAGTACCATTCTGGAAGTGGTACTGTGGCTCAAGGGGTAGGTTGGTAGCCTTGAGCTGAAGAGCTCAGGGACAATACCCAAGCCCAGAGTTCAAGCCCCATGACCAACAAAAATAAAAAAGAAAAATAAAAAAAACCCATTCTGAGCTGGGTGCAGGTGGCTCACACCTGTAATCCTAGATACCCTGGAGACTGAAATCTGAGGACCACAAGCTGGCCAGTCTGGGCAAAAGGCCAAGAGATTCTTACCTCCAGTAATGAGCAGAAAACCAGAAGTGGAGCTGTGGCTCAAAGTGGTGGAGTGCTAAAGTTGAACAAAAGAGCTCAGGGACAGTGTATCTGCTGCTCCATGATTGGCAACAATAGCAGAAAACCAAACCAAAACAATAGAAGTACCATTCTGTGCCACGGCCTCATGCAAGGGAGCGAAATGCTTCACAACTGAGCTTACCTCACCCGCTGGACTTGCTGATAAACTTTTTGGTCATAGTTCTATTAAAAATAGCCCTATCACTGATGCGAAAGGTGTTGTTGAGACTACAATTAAGAGCTTGCCCATTTATGATGATGAATTTAAAAACAACTAATTTTACAGTTACCTTCTTTCTTGAGTGTACCATTGGCCTCTGCGTGTCTTTGTAATAATTATTCATTTTTGTGCTGTGCTGGGGCTTGCTCATTCTTTCCTACTTGAGGCTGATGCTCTACCATTTAAACCACAGCTCCATTTCCAGATTTGTGCTGGTTAATTGGAGATAAGAGTCTTTTTTTTTTTTTTTTTTTGCCAGTCCTGGGCTTGAGCTCAGGGCCTGAGCACTGTCCTTGGACTTTCTCAAGGCTAGAGCTCTACCACTTGAGCCTCAGCACCACTTCCGGCTTTTTTTCTATGTATGTGGTACTGAGGAATCGAACCTGGGTCTTCATGCATGCTAGGCAAGTGCTTTAACCACTAGGCCAAACTCCCAGCCCGGAGATAAGAGTCTTAAAGACTCTTGTATCCTGTCCAGCTTCAGACCATGATCACCTTCCTGAATAGCCAACGTTATAGAGGTGTGCCACCAGCACCCGCTTATCTTTCTGATTTTTATACTTTTATTTAGTAGCAAAAGTATCCCTTCAGAAAGCTTTCCCAGAGTTAGCTGTATATAAATAGTAGTCTGAATATACTGAGTTTTCATAAATGGAAATGAAGGTTACTGAAGAATGTCCAAGATTCATAGTTAAAAAGCAGTGAAGCTTGCTTGTGTTTTGTGTTTTCTGGGGCCTTTGTGCTGTGCTCTGGTGCTAGGTTCACATGGTGGACACATTTTCCTAATTTATTTATGAAGAGCTACACTGCTGTTGGCTTATTCTTACTCATAGTCTACAATCAGTGGTCAAGGCATTCTCCTTCCTAGATGGATAAGTTGGCCTGTGGAAATCATAGCAGCAACAGAATAGAATCTTATCACGGAATTGCCAGCTTCTGGGTAGGATATTTTCCCCTTTCTTGAATGATGTTCCTTAAGAATGGTCTTAAGTGCTCTTGTTCTGTAATCAACAGGAGGACTCACAAACGGCAGCGGAAGATACATCTCTGCTGCTCCTGGTGCCGAAGCCAAGTACCGCAGCGCAAGCAGTGCCTCCAGCCTCTTCAGCCCCAGCAGCACCCTTTTCTCTTCCTCTCGATTGAGATACGGAATGTCTGATGTCATGCCCTCTGGCAGGAGCAGACTGTTGGAAGATTTTCGAAATAACCGGTACCCTAATTTACAACTGCGGGAGATTGCTGGACATATAATGGAATTTTCCCAAGACCAGCATGGGTCCAGGTGAGAACTTGGTTTTGGTGCTTCCATTCACTGAAGTGAATGCCTTCAGTCCTGTCTTACTAAAACACACCCCAGAAAGAGATTCAGACCAAGTATCCCTTCTATATAGCTCCCAGTTTTTTGGTTTTGGTTTTTTAGAGGGCTGTGGTAGGAAGATTCCCAATGAAACATGTTTAGAAAGCCTTTATTGGTGTGGATCAGTCACATGCTTCAAGCAAACGTTTTACCTTTCTGTACTGTGTTTCTAGTTCACAAGAATTTCTAAACTCTGCAGTTTAAGGAACAGAAACAGCATCAGGAAGACATGGACTCATTTTTGCAATGTTGGGACTGTAAAGAGTCTTTGGAACTGGAGGTGTGGCTCAAATGGTAGAGCACTAGCTGTGAGTAGAAAAGCTGAGAGGCCCTGAGTTCAAGCCCAGATCCGGATTCTTTAAGAATACCCAAAGAAAAACCAAAATCTAGGTGTCTTTCTTTCTTTCTTTCTTTCTTTCTTTTTTTTTTTTTTTTTGTCCTCAGTGAGATAGCCATATTGAAATTAGATCCTGAATGCTTAGAAGGAGACAAGCCTGTCTTTGTTCCCATGCTGTGGAAATGAGACTAGCTTTCATAGAAGATGGCTTCCCCCTTTCTATTTGACTGCTTTAGAGTCTTAGAAGAAAGTGAGCCTAGTTTAGTGATGAAGCCCTTAGGTGACCTCACTCATCCTTTCCCAAATGATCCCATTGGTTTCTTTCTTTTGGGCTTCAGTGAAGCTGCTTAGTAACTTTTTTTTTTTTTGTCATGGGGCTTGAACTTGGCTTGGGTGCTGTCTCTGAGCTCTTCAGCTCAAGGCGACCACCCTATCCTTGAGCTAAGCCCCACTTCCCATTTTCTAGGGGTTAGTTGGGGAGAAGACTCTCAGGTCCTTTTATGCTCGGGCTGGCTTTGAGCCTTGATCTTCAGATTCAGCCTCCTGAGTAGCTAGGATTACAGGCGTGAGCTACCGCGCCCAACAACTTTTTCTCCCTTTTGAGTTGTGTTGCTTGCTGGTACACAAGGATTCTTCATAATTGGATCCTACAGACCAGATTCAGAAATTGCAAGGTTTTCTTAATATAGTCACCTGCATTGAACAAGGCAATTCTAGCTACTATTTCAGAAGATAATGAATACCATTTCTTAGGGATAGGAGTTAATGAACCATGCAGGAAAAAGTCAAGAGTTTGGTTTTGTGTATATGCTCTGTAATGAAATCTACTGAAGTGGAAATATACTTTTTATTTATTTTTTATTTTATTTTAAATTTTTTTGCTAGTTCTGTTGCTTGAGCACTGTCCTTGGGCTTTCCCAAAGTTAAAGTCCTACTGCTTGAGCCACAGCACCACTTTTGACTTTTTTCTATAAATGTGGTACCAAGGAATTGAACCCTGGTCTTTGTGCATGCTAGGCTAGCACTCTTATCAGTAGGCCAAACTTTCTGCTTGGAAATGTACTTTTTATTTATTTTCTTTTTTTTTTTTTTGGCCAGTCCTGGGCTTGAGCTCAGGGCCTGAGCACTGTCCTTGGACTCTCTCAAGGCTAGAGCTCTACCACTTGAGCCTCAGCACCACTTCCAGCTTTTTTCTTTTTTTTTTTTTTTTTAAATATATGTTTTATTTTATTTATTTATTTATTTATTGCCAGTCCTGGGCTTAAGCTCAGGGCCTGAGCACTGTCCTTGGACTTTCTCAAGGCTAGAGCTCTGCCACTTGAGTCTCAGCACCACTTCTGACTTTTTTCTATGTATGTGGTACCGAGGAATCGAACCCGAGTCTTCATGCATGCTAGGCAAGCACTTTAACCACAAGGCCAAACTCCCAGCCCTCCAGCTTTTTTCTATGTATGTGGTACCGAGGAATCGAACCCGGGTCTTCATGCATGCTAGGCAAGCACTTTAACCACTAGGCCAAACTCCCGGCCCGGAAATGTACTTTTTAAAAGTTCAGCTGAGTTAGAGGATAACTATGTACATGTGTGAGTGCAGATTTCATTTGGGAGAGGAGTGAGGGACAGGGACTACTGGGGCTTAAATGCAGGTTAGGACCTAAAGCTTGCTAGGCTGGTATACCACTTGAGCCATGTTTCTGGCATAGCTTTTCACTGGCTACTTTGGAGATAGGATCAGGCTTAACATCATGGCTGGGATCACAGACACATGCCACCACATATACAGCTTTCCTCCATTGAGAAGGGGATCTCGTGGATTTTTCTCCCCAAGCTAGCCCAGAGCTAGTTCTGTCAATCTCAGCCTTCCAGGTAGTGTGGGATGATAATCACACACCACCACACCCAGCTAATATGAATGCATTTGACAAAGTGAATGCATAAAGCTACTTACCTGCATTCATTCATTTCCAAGTCTTCCTTAAGCTCTGCATCACCCCTTTATTCTGTACTTCAGATTCATTCAGCTGAAACTAGAGCGTGCTACAGCAGCTGAGCGCCAGCTTGTGTTCAATGAAATCCTCCAGGCTGCTTACCAACTTATGGTGGATGTATTTGGAAATTATGTCATCCAGAAGTTCTTTGAAGTAAGGCCTTCTTCTTTCTATCCTTTGACTAGAGAATTTCCAGAGCATGTATCATTGGATTTTTTAAAGAACAGTGATTCCACTGCAGCCTTTTAGGTTTTCTTTTTTCTTCGTTAGCAGCGTATTAGCTACAGGATAAATACTCAGGCAGATCTTGCCAGGGTATTCTGGAAATGTGATTTGATAACTGTCTTTGTTTAGGACCTATCACTTTATTTTCAGTTGTCTTAATAACTTCATTAAACATGTTACTTTTAAATAAAATAATCCTTATAAGGAAATTAGCAGGACCACAGTAAGATATTGTGAACATAAAAAAAAAAACTCAAAACTCTTCGTAGCAAATATAATTAGTGTCTGAATACTGGTTGTTTTTTTTTTTTTTTTTTTTTTTTTTTGGTGGGGAGCCGGGTCATGGGGTGGTCATGGCGCTTCAACTCTGGGCCTTGGTGCTATCCCTGAGCTCTTCAGTTCCACTTCGGATTTTCTAGTGATTAATTGGAGATAAGTCTCATGGTATTTAGTGCCCAGGCTGGCTTTGAACTGTGATCCTCAGATCTCAGCCTCCTGAGTAACTACGATTACAGGTGTGAGCCACTGCACCCAGCTTTACCGATTGATTATTTATTTATTTGCTTGCTTGCTTGCCAGTCCTGTTGCTTGAGCTCAGGGCCTGAGCACTGCCCTTGAGCTTTCTCAAGGCTAGAGTTCTAACACTTGAGCCACATCATCACTTCTGGCTTTTCCTATGTATGTGGTACCGAGAAATCGAACCTGGGTCTTTATGCATGCTAGGTAACCACTCTACAGCTAGGCCAAACTCCCAGCCCCTTGAATACTGATTTTTAAGTGAAAGCTTCAATCCTGACATGAAAGGTCACATGTTATCTGCCAAGTTCAGTACTTTTTTTTAATCATAAAAATAGTCACAAGGATTGTTAAAAACTTGGGGGACTCTGTTATTTTGTATAATGTGTGTTCTTACTTTGTTTGGGAAGAATCAATGAAGTTGATGCATTAATGTGTGTTTCTTATATTTTCAAAGAGGCAGAGATGTTTTGTTTTCTATTGTTGCTTACCCCCTGAGTTATAAATTCACAGTGGCCCAGAATACTGAGGTGGAGAGCAAGGCTGGGACACAAAATATTAACTGCCAATGAACAAGCCTGAGAACATTTCACATCATAATCTTGTTTCATTCATATGAAGATTAAAATTGGCTAACAAACAGGCTTTCTCTTCCTAACATTTTTATGAATACCAAATTCTTCAGCCATAGACTAAAAATCTAGGATTAAATGTAACTCTTGGTTTTTTTGACTTTGGATATTGTCATTTTGGCATAGAAATGAAAACAGCTCCTGTTGGAGCAGCTTGGGGTGGCAGAGGTATAAAGCTGGGGTTTGTAGCAAACTAGAGGACACCTGATTGCCTTTCCTTGAGGGAAAGCTGGGAATAGACACACTGATAATTCAAGAGTGGAAAATCATTATGGCATTTTATTATTATATACATTATACACATGGCTCTTGATTTTATACTAACTTTGCCATCCAAAGCAACAAGTGATCATGGATGCTTCCCTGGAACTTGGCTAAACTTCATCCACATAAAAGAGTTTGCCAGACTAGGTACTGATAGTCACACCTGTAATCCTAGCTACTCAGGAGGCTGAGATCTGGGGATCACAGATCCACTCAATCCTGGGCGGGAAAATCGGTGAGACTTTTATCTCCAGTTAATCACCAAAAAAGCCAGAAGCTGAGCTGTGGCTCATCTGTTAGAGCCTTCGGTATAAAAACGCAGGGACAGCACCCAGGCTCCAAGTTCACACCGCAAGACCTGAACCAAAAAGAAAAAATGTAGGAGCTTTTCAATCCATGGGACTCAGACCTCAAGGGCTGTAGGTTTGTTGCAAAACCTGTTTGTTGAACTCATCGGGGTTCCCACACATTACTCATTTTAGAGTAAGTATAAGTACATGTACTCTCCTGGTTAATGGAGTATAGATCCATTATAAACTGATGGCAGCTTGGAGTCAGTAAACCTTTGTTTAGCAAAAACGGCTAGCGCTAGCTATCTAGTTGGCTTTTTGTTTTGTTTTTAAAGATTGAAAAGGATTTCTTAGTCAGAGGCTGGAAAGTAATAGAGGTTCCTTAGTTAATGATGATAGGTAGCAGAGCTAAAAGAGAGTATGCTAACTGTTGATGCAGAATAATGAATACTTTGCTCTCTCTGGTTTCTTCCCTTCTACCTAAGTAATGGTGTTCACCCACACATTATATCTAGTTTGGCAGCCATGAACAGAAGCTGGCTTTGGCAGAACGGATTCGAGGCCATGTCCTATCACTGGCACTGCAGATGTATGGCTGTCGAGTTATCCAGAAAGCTCTTGAATTTATTCCCTCAGACCAGCAGGTAATTGTAAGTTTCCCCTTTCACTTTTCTCTTGGTGTTTGATGTCTCTCCGTGGTACATGCAGTGAAGCCTGTGGACCCGTCAGTCTGTACAGTGTGACATGTATGCATGGCAAGCATGATTGCACAGTTGATTTTGTATATGTTTAGTGGGTCCTGTCTTAGGTTAAAACCAGCAAAGTTTTCACATTCTTCTCTTTGACCAGAGCTTAGCTTTTGGTTGATGCAGTTCTATAAGTGACTTTTTATATTTCCCAATAATTAAAGCATTAAAATGCTAGCTTGTCATTTTTTTCAGCCATACTGAGAACTTCAGCAAACCAAAAGTTACCCACATCATCTTTCATTTCCTTTATTTTACTATTTTGTTCATGGAGTCACACTGAACACTCATTCACTGAATAACAGACACCACAGCCCATAGTCTGGAGGGAAGAGCAGTAGAAAACCCTGCTGCATACAGGCCCTGCCCCATGTCTCCAAGGAGGAGTTCGGGAGGGTGTGAGTAGAAGTCTAAGCATTTAGTTAGCAGCTGTGAAGGGGGAGCTGACAGGAGCCACCTGGTTTTAGGGGGCAGTGACAGAGTGGGTTCCCCTAGCAAAGCGCCCCTCGTGGACAAGAATGGCATACTACTGCAACTGTGTAGAGAGGGCTTCTGACCTGAGTCTAAAGTGTTCAGGCTCTGAGCCCCCTGCCCTGCTCAGAGGAGGGGTCACCACTGTCTGGTGATGATGACTCACTTGCCCTCACTGAGAACAAAGTTGAGTGATGAGAATCTTCATTTTGGACTCGTTCTGAGCCAGACAAGACCCTCCACCTCTGGGGCAGGGACTGAGGATGGCAGTTGTAGGCTGGGGAATCTTTGGGTTAGACAGGTGGTGGCAATGCCCTTAGAGGCTGGGGCAGAGTTGAGGGTACAGCACAGTAGGTGTTGGTTCATTCAGGGCTGGGTGCTAGAGATACACCATTGGAAGGAAAAAATGCCCTCTGAACAAGATAGGCCTCTAAAAACAACCTAAACCTCTATAAAGTCTATTCCAAATCAGACATCCTTTTGGATACTAGTTACTATGCAGTAAATTTTACTATTTTGTTAACACATAGAAGAACTTGAGTTCTCGTGTGTTTCCATGTTGTGCTGTTGTCATAGCTATGTTTGCTTTGAGGCTTAGAAGAGTGTAGACTGTCTAGGGGTTGGCTCTCCATGATTTTGGTGGTGTTTTCTTTCCTTGTCTCCAATAGAATGAGATGGTTCGGGAACTAGATGGCCATGTCCTCAAGTGTGTGAAAGATCAGAATGGTAACCACGTGGTCCAGAAGTGCATTGAATGTGTGCAGCCCCAATCTTTGCAGTTTATCATTGATGCATTTAAGGGACAGGTAAGTGATGTAGGAACAATGGAAGGAAACATTGGAAGGTGGATCCTTGTGAGGAGCGCCCTGTGCTTACTACCATGCTTCCCGAGTCTTTATGGACAGTGGTGTCATGTACCTGGCTCTGTCCCATCTTCCTGCCTCCATTCATTCATCTCCTTGTGGTGGGAATCAAGTTGTTGAGATGAAATCTCATGTTTGAAGAATCATATTTTCCTGATATTTAAAAGTTTTCATTGCTTCTTAAAATTCAGGTTGTTTGCAGAAGTGATTTTTCAGATCATGCCTGAAGATACATTTAAAATCACCAAGTAGTCTTTGTATAAAATTATTTAAAGAAAATTGATAGGTTTGTTTGTACCAAATTGCCAGACATAACTTCTAGTTCTTCCTCCTCATTTGTATGTTGACCTTCTTAGCAAAATTGTTACTTCATTATACCTTGTCTTCCTCCTGGAATTGGTCATCATTAGTTTTGTTTTAGGCGATGCTGGGAATTAAACTCAGGGCCTCATGCTTGCTTTACTAGTTGAGTTCCTCTTTGCATTGGTTACTTTCAAAGTAGAGTCTTCTTTACGCCCATTCTCATCCTGGCTGTGGTCATCTTCCTTGTGCTTCCTCATGCCTCTGACGATAACAAGCACATACCATCCTGCCCAGGCCTTTGTGGGGATATTTAGCCATATGAACTTATCCTTAGTTTGCTTCCCATCATGATTGCCTCATCTCTCAGGTAGCTAAGGTTATAGCTTGAGTCACTGTGCTCAGCTATAGATACTATTTTTTCTTTTTCTTTTTTTCTTGCTAGTTCTGGGGTTTGAACTCAGGCCTGAGCATTGCCCTTGGACTTTATCAAGGCTCTACTACTTGAGCCAGAGCACCACTTCTGGCCTTTTCTATGTATGTCGTACTGAGGAATCAAATCCAGGTTTTCGTGCATGCTCGACAAGTACTCTGCAACTAGACCGAACTCCTGGTCCCTAGTTTCTTTTGCTAAAAGACGAACATATACCTTCTTAAGTTGGTGGGACAAAAGGAGTAAAACATTCCCTATTTGTGCATGGATATTTTCATGTGAAGTGAAAATTTGCTATAGGTTACTAGATGTGAATAGCCTAGATTGAAACAGAGTTCTTTGGGTTTGGGGGTTTGTTCATGTAACACAGTGGTTAGCTGAACTACAGACAAAATCTAGGGTGTGGATTAAACTTAAGTGTTCTGCCATATCTCCAGCCTAATATCCAGATCTTTAAAATACACACTAAGAAGTAGAGAACTAGCCCAGTGCTGGTGGTTCACATCTAGAATCCTAGCTACTCGAGAGGCTGAGATCTGAGGATCGTGGTTCAAAGCCAGCCTGGGCAGAAAGGTCGCTGTGAGTCTCCATTTAAGCACTCAAAAATCTAAAGTGATACTGTGGCTCAATTGGTAGAGTGTTAGTCTTGAGCACAACAAAGCTCGGAGACACAGCCCAGGCCCTGAGTTCAAGCCCTACAACCGACACCCCTCTCCCCCAAATATATATCCATATTTATTTATTCTCTACCTACCTGTCTTGCCTTTTGCAGTGCTGGTGATGCCACCCAGGTTATGATACATCTTAGGCAAGCTACTCCTGCTGATCAACACCCTTATGCCAGGCAGAGTTTGTATTTTCAAAGCAAAACTGTAAGAATTAACAACTATAGAATATATGAGTTTCTATAATTCAAGAAACAGTACACTGTGATGAAAAGAGATGGGCCTGGGGCTGGTAGTTTTGCCTAGTGGTAGAGTGCTTGCTTAGCATACACGAAACCCTGAGTTCCATTCCTTGTTACCACATACATAGAAAAAACCGGAAATAGTGCTGAGGCTCAAGTGGTTGAGCTCTAGCCTTGAGAAAGTCCAAGGACAATGCTCAGGCCCTGACTGACAAAGACCCCAGGACTGGCAAAGAATAAAAGGAAAAGAAAAGAGATGGGCCTCAAATATAGATTGTTTTAGGGCCAGGAGTTTGGCCTAGTAGTAGAGTGCTTGCCTAGCATGCATGATGACCCGGGTTCAATTCCTCAGTACCACATACATAGAAAAAAGCTGGAAGTGGTGCTGAGGCTCAAGTGGTAGAGCTCTAGCCTTGAGAAAGTCCAAGGACAGTGCTCAGGCCCTGAGCTGAAGCCCAGGACTGGCAAAAAAAAAAAAAAAAAAAAATAGATTGTTTTACAGAATAAATGCAAATTGCCAACAGAGACAAACAAAGTGAATACCATTTAGTAATGAGGAAAATGCAAATATAGCTCCAGTGATAGCCACCATCCACCCATCCATTGCTGTCGGTGGGCAGGACTAGGGGACCTTCAGGCTGCTGGCCGCGTGTGCGTGCGTGCGTGCATGCGTGCGTGCGTGTGTGTGTGTGTGTGTCTTGCGGCCTGGAGTTCTGTCTGGTGAACCATCCATATATCATGTACCCCAAGACCTGTTGAAATATGTGGAAAGCCCCATTAGCCCCCTCATGGGAAGACTTACGTGGCAGACATCCACAAACAGAGGAGTAGATGTTAAATTGTGGTGTGCAGGCTGTGGATGGAACTTGCTTGCCATGGGAAAGCTCTGAGACTCAGATCACTAGCACCATTAGAATGAAAACAAGAAAATAAGTGAAATAAGAAAAAATAAAGCCTGCATGCTTATTTCTGCTTCATGTCAAACATAGCACTTCAATTCAACCAGATGAGCACTTGCAATTGGCGTGGATGGGAAAGCACTCAGGGTTTAATCCTCGCTCCTTCTCCTGTTTTGTCTGTCTCAGTGTTGAGGATTGAATATAGAACCTTGTACACACAAGATAAACACTCTACTAGTAAGTTGTGCATCCAGCCTTCTTTTGTTTTTGTTCTTTTTGTTTCTTTGGTTGTATTGGCTAAAACTCTTAAAAGTTTTAGCAAGGATTTATTTCAGTATTACAGGATTAGAGTAGAGAGAATTAGAAAACTCCTCATGAAGAAAATGGGAGTTAAAGATTCTGTTATTGGGTGGCTGAGAATGTGGCTTATTGGTATCATATAAGCAGAAAAGGCCAGAAATGGTGCTTTGGCTCAAGTGGTAGACCACTAGCCTTGAGCTCAGAGGTGCTCAAGAACAGTGCCCAGGCCCTGGGTTCAAGCCCCATAACTGATTTGAACTCACAGTCTTTCAGCTTTCCAAGCAGATACTTGAGCCCTTAGCTTGTGTGCGTGTGTGCGTGCGTGCGTGCCGGGGCCAACCGGCAGCAAACCAGGGTTCGCAGATTGGGATTCCTGAAATAGGGGGCAAGGACTAGGAAAAAATAGAAGAGAGACAAACAGATGGGGTTCAGGAGGGCTACAGCCCAAATCAGGAGCCACAGCTTAAGAAGCCTGTAGCCCAAGACCGTAGCCCAGTTTATTTCCAGTTCTCAATCTTAAATACACTTCTTTAAACTAGGGAACTGCCAGGGGCTACATTTGTACAAACAGTATCAAGTCTGAAATAGGTTGAATGAGAAGCTATCAAGTCCCAAACAGGTTAAATGAGAAGCTATTGACACAGCCCAAAATCATGATAAGAGCTTACTTCCTTGTGCACTCAATTGTGCGGGTCCAAGGTCACTGACCCCACAGTCATGGTCACTGACCCCACAGTAAGTCCCCAACACGTGCGTGTGTCTGTGTGTCTGTGCGTGTGCTCAGAGCCTGAGCATTGTCCTTGGGTTTTATCAAGGCTAGAGCTCTACCACTTGAGCCACAGAAACACTTCTGGCTTTTTTCTATGAATGTGATACTTGTAGAGGTGAAAAATAACTCCCCCAGACCCAAAATTATTCCCCAACTACTCTCTTGACAGTTGAATGGGACCAAATCAGCGTGAGAACTTCCCTGTCGGTTTCCACCAGCTTGGGTAGCTCCCTAATCCCTATCTTATCTCACTCCACCACCTGATGGGTGTAAACCTGTGATTTTTGCCTTTAAAAAGACTGTGTAAAAACCCTGACTCCTCCTCCCACCTCACTGTGGACAGAGTTCCTTGCCTGGCTTGTAACCTGCAATAAACCTTGCTTTAGCATTTCGGACGCCTCTGTCTTGGTGGTTTTCTTTGGGGACCCTGTTTCAGGGCACAACAATACTGAGGAATTGAACTTGGTTCTTTGTGCATATTAGGCCTAACTACCGGCCCCTAGGTTCCATTATTTTTTAATAGAGCCTCTGTGAATAGCTCCTATGTAGCTCAGATAGATGGCAAGTACTTATCCACTCCCCTATTGATTGGAAGATCTGTTGTTGACACTCTTGTTTCTTAACTTTTTTTTTTTTTTAAATGACTGTCACTAATTATCTGCTGCTTTCTGGCTGTTGGAAATTCCTATGTAATGAAGTGGTTTACCAACACTCAGTACATACCTCTTATTCCAAGAGAACTTACTAAATGGTACTGAATTCATTTGTGAAGATCAGTGGGGTTAGTAGATATGAAAGCTATCAAAACATTGGAAATGGTGGGTGTCATTTTGGGTTTTCTTCTTTGTCTTTGTCTCCTACAGGTGTTTGCTTTGTCCACACATCCTTATGGCTGCCGGGTAATTCAGAGAATCCTGGAGCACTGTCTCCCTGACCAGACCCTCCCTATTTTAGAGGAGCTTCATCAGCACACAGAGCAGCTTGTGCAGGTAGTGGAGCTGTCGTAGAGGAGCTGCCGCTGGTGGCTTCTGTAGGCCTGGCTTCTGTGTTTTGACTTCATAGCTGTCTTCTCTAGAAGATGTTAGTGTGTGTTCGATGCCCACTGACTCTTTGGGAATTTCTGCATAGCAGCTCACTCTGTGTGTCATGAATATTTGCCCAGGCCTTGGAGTCAAGAGGCTGGCTTCAGCAATAACTCCCCACATGAACTCAGTCACTTAAAGAACTCTGTTTAATCCCACAGGTGTTTTCATTGTTGAATGAAATATATGCATTAGCTGATTTCTTCATTCTGTGCTTGTGCTACTGATAAAATAATTAGATGTGCCTGTGTCGTTGAACATAAATCTTGACACTTTTTCCCCAGAAATAAAACAGTGTATTACACATTTGGTACATTTCTCTTTCACAGAAAGTTAACTCTTATTCCCAATGTACCACCTCTTCCCCTCTAAAGTGATTTTTGTTGTGTTTATTTACAATGAACTTACCTAGAACTTGTGGGCATACTTCCATGGGGAGAACCATTCCATTATCTAATAATAGTAGATTCCTGTTTTATATAATAGGGAAAATAGTTACTGCCTATTCATTAAAGTTATCCAGTAAGCTGTCATGGTGCCATAAGAAGTAGAGGTGTTAATTAGAAGTAAGGAATGTGTAAGCTGGGAATGTGGCTCAGTGATAGAGTGCTTGCCTAGTGTGTATGAAGCCCTGGGTTTGATTCTTGGCAGCACATAAACAGAAAAATCCAGAAATGGCACTGTGTCTCAAGTGGTAGAGTGCTAGCCTTGAGCAGAAGAAGCTCATGGACAGTGCCCAGTCCCAGAGTTCAAGTCCCAGGACTAGCAAGGGGGGGGGGAAAGAACACCGGTATCACAAAGCCCTGTTATTTACATACATTTTCACCATGATTTCTGCTCCTGAAACAGGATCAGTATGGAAATTATGTAATCCAACATGTACTGGAACATGGTCGCCCTGAAGATAAAAGCAAAATTGTAGCAGAGATCCGAGGCAATGTGCTTGTATTGAGTCAGCACAAATTTGCAAGGTATGTGCTTTGAGTTAGGTGTGGAAGAGAGGATGAAGTCCTATTTAGGCTACAGAAAGAAGGAAGGAATGGTCGTTCTCTATTATTACTGTTTTCATAGTATACATAGTCAAAATAGTTCAGCAAGGTATGGGCCCTAAAAAAACCCTTAGGTGGGCATCTTATCCCTAGAGTTGGTCTGTAGTGTGTGTTGATCCACTGCAGGTTGCACTAACTTAGATTTTTGTTTGGAATTGTAAGATATCCATCACTCGGCCGGGAGTTTGGCCTAGTGGTTAAAGTGCTTGCCTAGCATGCATGAAGACCCGGGTTCGATTCCTCGGTACCACATACATAGAAAAAAGCCAGAAGTGGTGCTGAGGCTCAAGTAGTAGAGCTCTAGCCTTGAGAAAACCCAAGGACAGGGCTCAGGCCCTGAGTTCAAGCCCAGGACTAGCAAAAAAAAAAAAAAAAAAAAAAATCCATCACTGTCTCTTTAGCAGTGTCTGCTGTCTCTGTAGGCCTAGTGGCTTCCCAGGCTCGCCGCTAATGACTCCCAATTTAGCACAGGTGTACTAGGTAACTAGCTGGTGAGGGGCAGAGGCTCTTCCAAGGATACCAGTGTGGGCTGTTCTAAGCCCACTGTTTGTCCTGTTGCCGCACAGCACAATACTTTAGGGTTTCAGAATATTTTCTTTCTTGTCTTTTGATAGATTACAAGGTAGGGGACACACACACACACACACCCCCTAAACCCCCTCTTAAGGGGAGCGGTACTGGAGTTTGAACTCAGGGCTCTAAGCTTGCTAAAACAGGTGATTTACCACTTAAGCCACATCTACTTAGCCTCTTTTGTTTTTATTATTTTTCACATAGGATATTCATTTTTACTCCTGCATAGCTGAGATGACAGGTGAACAAATACCCAGCTTTGAGATGAGGTGTTTGATTTTGTTGTTGCGGCCGCCTTTTGCCAGTCCTGGGAGTTGAACTCAGGGCCTGGGCACTATCCTTGGATAGTTGTTGCTCATCTAGTGCTCTGCCGCTTGAGCAATAACACCACTTCTGGACTTTTCTGTTTATATTTTACTGGGGAATCAAACCAGGGCTTTATGCATGCTAGGCATGCACTTGACCAAGAGATGTGTGCCGTGTAAGTCATTTGGCCTAGGCATGGCCTCAACCCTCATTCTTCCCCATCTCTGCCAGAGTAGCTAGTACTACAGGCATGAGCCACCACACTGACATAATGTTCATTTTCAATTTATGATCTCTTACCAGATAGTAGAGTAACATGCAAAATAGAGAAAATAAATCAAAGTGCCTAGATGTGGTGATGTAGTATATAAGGAAGAACGTGGAATAGAGCCATTTACCTGTATGGTATGTTACCTGGAGAGGAGTTACTTCACAATAATTAGAAATTTTGAAAGCTTGGCAGAATGGCTATCTTGCCATCTTGTTTTAGCTAGGCATGTACTCTGAAAATCCTTTTCTTCTTTTCCTTTTTCCTCCCCCCCGCTCCCCATTCTTTTTTTGTTGTTTTTGGGGCTTGAACTCAGGGCCTAGCATTGTCCCTCAGCCTTTTTTTTTCCTGCTCAAGGCTAATGCTCTTCTACTGTGAGCCACAGTTCCACTTCTGGTTTTCTGGTGGTTAATTGGAGGTAAGAGTCTTGTGGACTTTTCTGTCTGTGCTGGCTGCAAACCTCAGTCTGCAGATCTCAGCCTCCTGAGTGGCTAGGATTACAGGCGTGAACCATTGGTACCCGGCTTATAGCTCCTTTTCTACTTGAGTATTTTGTGACCCAGGGCCTGTGTACCTCCCACCTCGTCTTTGCCAGGTAGTAGGCTTGGGGCTGACAGTCCATGTGCAGAGACTGTGAGATGTTCCTTGCTAGCACCAAGCCAAGATGAAAACCAAATAGCAGTGAGTAAGCACCCTTACTCGGTAAATAGCTGTTAGTGTGACTAGGTAAAACTTAATCAGCCTCTTACTAGCTCCATGAATGCTAGTAAAATCGTGCCTTAGTGAAACCACACTCCTTTTTCCTCCCCAAGAGGATACATTTGTGAAGTGGTTAGTTAGTACAGTGGTCTCTGCTGCGGGCTCCCTCTCCCTCCCTAGGCCTAGGAACTCATAGTCCAGGCTTGCTCTGCATGGCAGCGGGAGCTTGGTTCCTGCCTCACGAGCTCACGAGAAGAGAAAGGTACTGGAGTAATGACTAACCTGTGGCTGTGGTCAGTCCCCTCCCTGGGAAGAGCTAGTCTCTGACTGAAATTCTTGGTGGGCACCACTCATGGCTCAGACTGGAGATGAAGGGATCTTTCATTAATGCTAGTGCTCTCCTGCTGCTCCTGAGGCCAGGGCAGAGGCTCAGAGTTGTCCCCAATCTGTGTCATTCCAGCAATGTTGTGGAGAAGTGTGTGACACATGCGTCCCGTACAGAGCGTGCTGTACTCATCGATGAGGTGTGCACCATGAACGACGGTCCCCACAGTGCCTTATACACCATGATGAAGGACCAGTATGCCAACTATGTGGTCCAGAAGATGATTGATGTGGCAGAGCCAGGCCAGCGGAAGATTGTCATGCATAAGGTAGGCCGGGCTGGGCAGAATCTCAGAGGGGTGCCAGGCCTGGGTTTGCTTCTAGACTACGAAGGGAAGGAAGGCATAGCCGCACCCTCCCACCCCCACCCCTCGCCCCCAATCCTGGGCCTTGAACTCAAGACCTGAGCCACTGTCCTTGGGATTTCTCAAGGCTAGAGCTCTCTCTACCACTTGAGCCACAGCGCTTTTCTGGCCTTTTCTATGTATATTTGGTGCCGAGGAATCGAACCTAGGTCTTCGTGCATGCTAGGCAAGCACTCTACCACTAGGCCAAACTCCCAGCCCTATAGCCCTGCTTTTCTTTTTTTCCTTCACTGGACGACTTCCCAAGCTGGGTGTTTTCTTACATATTTATTCCCTCAGGTGTTGCCACCCCTGTCAGCAACTCACAGGTGTCAGTCTTGGTTTTTATTTTTTGTTGCTGTTTTGAGATAAGTATGCAGCCCAAGCTGGCCTACCCATCCCTCCAGCCATATTGGGGTTTGAACTCAGAACTTTGCATTTGTTTGACTTGTTTGTTTAGCTAGTACTTATGCCTCTAGCTCTGTTTTTGTTGTTGTTTTGTTTTGCTGGTTGTTTTGGAAATGGAATTACACACATTTCTGCCTGAACAGACTTTAAACTTGCAATATTCCAGTTTGAACTCTTGGCTTAGTTTTTGTTTTTTAGACTGTGTGTTGTATATATGTGCATGCAAGTGTAGGAAAGTAATGGGGCTGGAACTCAGAGGCCTTACACTCTTGCTTAGTGTTGTTGCTCAAGATCAGTGCTCTATTACTTGAGCCACACCCCTAGTTTTGCAGGATAAGAGACCTGGAATTTGGCTGCCTCTGCTGGCTTCAAGTCAGCATACTTAGATCTCATTCTCCTGAGTAGCTTGGATTATAGGCATTAGCCAGTGGCATTTGGCCAGTTTACAGTTTTGTGAGCTCTTTCATTGGGCCTTAAGAGATAAACTTAGTCCCAGCAAATCAGCTTGTCGTCCTCCTCATGCCTCAGTGAAGGTTCAGATTCCTGTGTTGTCACACTCTCTGCATACATGTCTGCTGTTCCCATAGTGGAAGCACAGAGACACCACAGCCCACAGTCTGGAGGGAAGAGCAGTAGAAAATCCTGCTGCATACGAGCCCTGCCCCATGTCTCCAAGGAAGGCTCTGTGGAACACAAGGCTAGGATGTTAGGGTAGGGTGTGAGTAGAAGTGTGAGCATTTAGTTAGCAGCTGTGAAGGGGGAGCTGACAGGAGCCACCTAGAAGTTTGGGGCAGGTGACAGAGTGGGTTCCCCTAGCAGTGCCCCTTGTGGGCAAGCAGCAGTGTTGGGACTCTGGGCCCCCTGCCCTGCTCAGAGGAGGGGTCACCACTGTCTGGCGATGATGACTCACTTGCCCTCACTGAGAACAAAGTTGAGTGATGAGAATCTTTGTTATGGACTCGTTCTGAGCCAGACAAGACCTTCCACCTCTGGGGCAGACCCCTCCACACCCCCAGCCAGTGTCTGGGGATGGCAGCTGAAGGCTGGGGACCCAGAGTTCTTTGGGGTTCATTTGGGTTAGGCAGGTGGTGGTGATGCCTTGGAGGCTGGGGCAGAATGGGAGTTGTAGACAGGTCTGTTATTCCTTTGCCCAACAAGTGCATGTGCTCTGTAGCAAGCCCTCCCTAAACAGGGCTCCGTTGCTCATCCTGGCCAACCCAGGAGAACCTGGGTATGGGAGGGGTATGCAGGAATGTGAGTGCAGAGATGACTGGGGCGGGAATGGGGGGGTCACTTGAGCCTTTCCTAGAAACCGAATGAAGAGCACATGGCAGGCAGAGTTCACTAGGGCAGGCCTGTGGTGACCCCACACCCATAGCTCAGCTAATCATCCTGTGAGGAGCTAGGGAGAAAGAAATGCTGGCCACAGGAGAGAAGAGGCTTGAAATAGTGCGGTCAGTGGCTGCTGATGGCCCAGGGCTGAAGAGAAGAGTTTGGAGCTCACATCAGGGTTTCATAGGGGGGTGACTTGGGAGTGGAAACTGGACTTTTCACAATCTTGGTTTTCCCACTTGTGAGCATTAGGGGAGAGCAGGTTGATGACAGCAGTGTGCGTGTGTGCATGTGTGTATGTGTGTTCAGGAGAACTGTGACGGTTAACTGATTTCACTCACCAGCCAGCCAGTCTAGGGATGGAGGTGAGCGGAGTGGAGTGGCACTTAGTTTTCCTGGGAGGAGAGCTGCCACAATGAAGGTGGCCAGCCTCGAGTCCTCAGGACTCATGTCCACAGCCTGGGCTCCCCGGCCGAAGCATGGCACCATGGTGGGGAACAGATTCATAAGCCGTGGTCCTCTACGGTCTGTGTAGAAAGATGGATTGCTAAGCATATAGAACGTTCCCTGAGTCCACAGGAAGGTGGCACCTGGGACTGTCTGGGTACACAGGAATGTATCCAGGGAGTGGGGAGGATGCTGGAAGGGGGAGCAGAGCCAGTAAGAGCAGGACACATGCCAAGCAAAGCATGTCTGGACAGGATGGTAAGAGAGCACCTGTTCATCCTTTACCGGCCACTTGACCTTGGCTAAGTCGCTGGCCTCACTGTGATTCACACGTACAGTCATCCTAACTGCTTGACAAAAGATCACAATTTGAAACCACCACAGGGAAGAAAATCCAAGAAACTCTTTATCTCTAATCACCAAAAGCCAGAAGTAGAGTTGTGGCTGAAGTGTAAGAGAACCAAAGAGCCCAGGGTCAGTGTGTGGCCCCGAGTTCCAGCCCCCCAGTACCAGTACACACAAAACAATTGAGATCTGCTGGATGCCGGTGGCACACGCAGGCTGGAATCTGGTTCAAAGCCACTGGAAGTAGCACTAGCCTTGAATGAAAAAGCTCAGGGATAGCTCCCAGACCTTGAGTTCAAGCCCCACATCCACAAATAGGTAGGTAGGTAGATTAGATAGATAGATAGATAGATAGATAGATAGATAGATAGATAGATAGATAGATAGATACCTTACCTAAAAAATAATGACCAAAAGCCAGGGATAAAAGTATGCCTAGCAAGCACAGGTCACTGAGTTCAAACCCCAGTACCCGAAGAAAGGTTGGGCTCCTGATTCAACTTATTTTTCTGGTCACTTTTTTTTTGTGATCCATTATGAATTAGAGAGAGAATTGGGGTTTAGCTGAGGGGTCAGGGTAGAAGCTTCTCTCCCCCTCTCCCCTCCCCTCCCCTATTTCCTCTCCCCTCCCCTCCCCTATTTCCTCTCCCCTCCCCTCCCCTATTTCCTCTCCCCTCCCTAGAGAGAACTCAGGGGACTTGGCTGACTGGGTGAAAGCTCCTGCTGGCCCCTCTCTCCTGGGCCCCAGTGACAGCTCGTCCGTCCTTGCTCCACAGATCCGGCCCCACATCGCCACTCTTCGCAAGTACACCTATGGCAAGCACATCCTGGCCAAGCTGGAGAAGTACTACATGAAGAACGGTGTGGACTTGGGGCCCATCTGTGGTCCCCCAAATGGCATTATCTGAACAATGCAGCCCATTCCCGAGCCCGCTGACCTCGCTGATCCCCGGCAGATCCAACCAGCAGCCGCAAGTGTCCTGAGGCCGGCGCCTCGGTGGCCAGTGCTTGCTGTGGGGTTGTGCCTCCTCCAGAATCGAATCAACCCCGCAGGTGGAAAGCCTTTGTAAATTTAATTTTATTACACATAACATGTACTAATTATTTTTTTTAATTGACTAATTGCCCTGCTGTTTTACTGGTGTATAGGATACTGTACATAGGTAACCAGTGTACATGGGAGGCCACATATTTTGTTCAATGTTGTATCTATATTCCATGTGAAGAAACTTTCAGGGTGGTTGGTTTAACAAAAAAAAAAAAAGTTTTAAAAAAAGGTTTTTAACTCATTTGCCTCATGGGCAAGTTTTGCAAATAGCTCTTCCCCATCTCATTTTAGTAAAAAACAAAAACAAACAAAAAAAACCTGGGAAGTTTGAATTTTAGTTAAATGACCATAAAGTGGCATTTAACAATTTAACACTGTTTATAAAAAATCGATATATATATATATATACACATACATACATATATGTATATATAATGAAAATGTTTCAGAGTTGCTAACGCCTCCATTTCTGACATTGTTGATGAAACTTTGAACAACTGCTGTGCTGGAGCCGGCGAGGCCCAGAGCACTGGGGAGGAGCCGGCCGGAGCCCAGGCCGGGTGCATTGTTTACTGCCTACTGGATTTTTTTCTATTAACATGGAAAGGCAAAATCTGATTCTTTTAGCATGAGAAAAAAAATCCAACTCTGCTTTTGGTCTTGCTTCTATAAATACATAGTGTATACTTGGTGTAGACTTTGCATATATACAAATTTGTAGTATTTTCTTGTTTTGATGTCTAATCTGTATCTATAATGTACCCTAGTAGTCGAACATACTTTTGATTGTACAATTGTACATTTGTATACCTGTAATGTAAATGTGGAGAAGTTTGAATCAACATAAACCCGTTTTTTGGTAAGAACAGAGAATTAGCCAGCCCTGTGCATTCAGTGTATATTCTCACCTTTTATGGTCGTAGCATATAGTGTTGTATATTGTAAATTGTAATTTCAACCAGAAGTAAATTTTTTTTTTTCTTTTGAAGGAATAAATGTTCTTTATACAGCCTAGTTAATGTTTAAGAAGATACAGCTAGCTTGGTTTTCTTTGTGGGCTAGTGAGGCAGTAGCAGGATCCTTTCTAAATATTCAGATGACTCAGTTCACACTAGTGGGGTTTTGTTTTTTTTTTTTTTTTAACCCTACAAAAGTAATGTTTTGCTTATTTTGTGACAGTCAAAAGGATGTGCAAAAGTTGAGCCCTGCCCAGCCTTCCTACAATCAGAGCCCTCCCACCTACCTGTAAAGTGTGAACTGCCCTTTCTTTTTGTACAGAAGATGAATTGTATTTTGCATTTTGTCTACTTGTAAGTGAATGTAACATACTGTCAATTTTCCTTGTTTGAATATAGAATTGTAACACTACACGGTGTACATTTCCAGAGCCTTGTGTATATTTCCAATGAACTTTTTTGCAAGCACACTTGTAACCATATGTGTATAATTAACAAACCTGTGTATGCTTATGCCTGGGCAACTATTTTTTGTAACTCTTGTGTAGATTGTCTCTAAACAATGTGTGATCTTTATTTTGAAAAATACAGAACTTTGGAATCTGAGTTTGTACTTTCTTTTAATCCTCCTACCCCAGTTCCCCTTTTCCCTCTGCCTCCCTCTCTGCTTGTCAGGTGAGAGGAGATTGGAATGGTGGAGTATTATTAAAATAGGGCAAGCAGTGTCAAGTGGATGGCTCCTTGGCCTCATGTGACATGAAGCTGGTTTTGGCCTGCCCAAGGGCTTTCAGAATAAAGACCGTCTGCATGAAGTCCAGGTTGTACCTCGGGTTGAGGACTCAAAGCATTCACCTTCCTCTAAAAGCCTGCCCCACTCTCGATGGGATCTGTGTTCTGGCATTTGCCTGTCATCTCACCAGGGAGCAAGGGGCTCGGAACCCATCTTCCATTTCTCACATAAGGTGTCTGAGCTTTGGTAAAGCAGAGTAGTTAGCCACTTCATGCCAGGCACTGGTTCCTGCCCTCTCTTCCACCCCCCTCCTCATTTAGTGTCTCATCTTCCATGTGTTTTAGTGGTCGCAGAGGAGGAAAGGAAACTTGAGAAATGTGACCATCATCACCCTTCGTTTCCAGCTCAACCCCTTTGAGGCATGGTTGGTTAAATGCAGTGCCTCACTGGGGTTTCCTGAGACCCAGTTTTCTCTGTAAAAGAGGAGATATATACTAGTGTATTTGTGCAGACTAGTTGTGAGATTAAAATCTGTAACTTTGAAATAGCATGCAGCACACTGGTTGAAACAAACTGGCTTTTTTTTAATCTTTAAATGGCTGTTTTGGTGAGGCTTTATTTCAACAAGCAGTTTGCAGTGTCAAAACAAAGCAAAAATGAACTCCCCATTTTTTTCTCCTTTATCCTCATCCAGTGGCTGTGCATAGATCTTGATCTTGGTGAATAAAAGAACTAGGGTTTACCCTGGTGGGGCATTCCTGTAATCCCAGCATGCTGGGAGACTTAGATTGAAGGATGATTTGTTTCATTGGTGTAGGATACAAAGCAAGACTTTGTCTCAAAAAACACTTCTGCCTGCATACCTCCATCATAGAGCCATCAGGAAATAGTTTCCATATGGCAGTCCCCCCGTCCCCCCAGCAGTTCTGCAGCATAGGCAGATAAATCCATCAAACATCTGGAAGCTGAGGATCAGGGATCTGATGGGGCTTTGATCACACCTGCTCCAGTCTGTGGCCATCAGGGCTTGGGAAAGCCTCAGAAGGTGGAGTGAGGTAGTCGTCTCAGTTGCATTACATGGTTTGAAGACCCATGCTTGCTGTAAGGTGGTAAAGAAGTGAGGATTTTGTCTGAGGTCTCCTAACTCCCAGTCCAGTACTCTGCCCATGGCATTTTGCTCTTACCACCTTCTGTGACATCTGGGAGGCCCAGCAATGGTTACCTCTCCTAGAGTTGCTGGAGAAGAGTTTGAAGGTTTGGTTTGGTTTGGGGTTTTTTTGGTCAGGTTGAACTCTTGGTGCTGTCCCTGAACTCTTCAGCTCAAGGCTATAGCCCTACTTCCCATTTTCTAGTGATTAATTGGAGATACGAGTCTCCTGACTTTGTGGTGTGCTCACCTTAAGCAAAAGAAGCTGTGGGACAGTATCCAGGACAATGCCCTGAGTTCAAGCCCCAGGACTGGCTAAAAAGGAAACCTGTGACTGCATGCAGTTACCAGCTGTGGCCACATGAAGGTGCTGCTGCCTAAAGCAAGCACTTGTTAGTAGCCCTGGCACTTCAGGTTCCAAGGTCCAAGGTTGGGCTGACTTTCTTCTCGTTGGAGATTCCTGGCCTACCCAGAGATCAAAGTCTGGCGCTGAAAAAAGCTTTGTTCCTTCTTCATTTCTCAGATCTCTAAGATTTAGTGCTGCGTTATGGGGCCCCAGCCCACAACAGCTTTGTTCAAGAGACAAGTTGGAGACTGGGTCACAGATGCACTGTAGGAACCTTCAGAGCCACCACCATGTACTAGGCACATTCACGCTGCTCTTATTTAAGTCAGTTCCATCCTAGAAGGAACTGATGCCTGCCAGTCCCCCCAGATTAATGTGCAAGTCACAAGGCTACCTTAAAGCTGCAGACACCTGTAGCATCCTGATGCCAGGGATCAAGACACCCCACCTCAAGCTGGCAAGAATCCTAGCTACTGAGGAGGCTGAGATCTGAGGATCGTGGTTCAAAGCCAGCATGGGCAGAAAAGTCCCCCTTAGACTCTGATCTCCAATTAACTACTGAAAAAAAACAGAAGTGGTATAGGGGTTGGTCCTGACTGGCAAAAAGAAAAAAAAAAATGATACCTCAGCCATCCACCCAGGACACCCCTGCTTCCCTAGGGGCCTGAAGCCCAAAAAGCAGACAGTATCATGACTGAGGGGCTTGCCTGAAGCTATCTGACCAGCCTGCTACCACAGCCTCCATGGCTGGCTTGGCTCTGTGATGTTTCAGAACACCCGTGTCCCCAAGGCCTGCCTCCCATAGCCCGTGTCTCCACCACCACAAAGCCTTCCAAGATTCCTTCTTAGATTCCTTCCTCAGGGTGGTAACTTCTCCCTTTTCTCCCAAAAGCCAGGGCTTTTGGCTCTGATAAGCTGGGCCCCATGTCTGGCCGTGGGGCAGGTAACCATCCTAAGGTGAATCAGGTGCCACCCCGTCCCCCCAGCTGGATATCCCTCTCCCCTCAATGAGACCCCTTGCCCCACCCCGCTAGCCTGCCCCACTGAACAGTCCTCAGAACCCCAATCACCCTTCCCTCTCCCCCATAAGCCCTGAAGACTGGTGGCTCCTCTGTCCCTCTATCTGCCCCCAGCTAATTGACCTAGGAGATGCCTAGCCCCCAGAGCTAACCCCACACCAATGGGTATGTGTCCCTGGGATGTGATACCCTATCCCTCTAGGTCAGTTTCCTGGGTGCTCTGTGCCCCCCTCCCCCCTTGGGCCCTCCTGCAGGCCCTGCAGCTCCTCGGCATGTTCAGGCCCTGCAGGGTTCAGCTTGCCCCTGTACCCTCAAACTGCCCCCAGAGAGCTATTGGTGTTTCCACATCTGGGGTATTCTTGCCAGAACCTGCTTTGACTCCTGAGTGTTGGGGCTCGCTGTCCCTCACCACCCAGGCTGCTGTTACCCCGACTTTGTGACTTTGTCCGAAGCAAGCAGGAGGGGGTGGAAGGTAGAGGTGGGGCCTGACCTCCCACTGTGCTGGGAAAGGCTGGGGTGGGGCTGGGGAACGGAGGTGATGGCAAGGGAACAGGAACTTGTTTGGTTCCCCCTGGGCCTCTGGGGCACAGCCTGGAGCTGTGGGCATACTGCCTTCTTCAAAGCATGTCTCATTTATTGGCTAGCTGTATGATAAGGGGCAGGTGACTCAATTTCCAGAATCCCTTCCCCCCCCCCCAGAAGAACAGGGAGGAGGGGCAGAGACCACAGTTCCCAAGGGGCTTGGCCTCTTGCCTCCTTATTGCTGAGGCCTCTGTGACCCCCCTCCACTGCTTTCTTAGAGCCAGGAGACCCTCAGCTAAGGGCAGAGGGAGAGTGGGGCCAGAGTGGGGTTGGGGTAGAAAGATGGCCACTGGGCATGCTCGTAGGGGCTGTAAGGGTGTCAGGCAGTGTGTCTGAGATTGTCCTTGGGTTGGTGTGTGCATGGGTGATGGGTGGGCCACAGACTGTAAGTCATTCATCACTTGCCAGCATACCTGGGAGTCCTGGAGATAGAATGTCACTGTTGAGAGTCTGGCTCTCACTTGCCAGGTTGGGAGAAGGGGCCTTGGTTTCTCACCTGGAAAACGGGGATGAGGGTATATGAATGTTGTTTATAGATTTCCATTGGACACAGGGCCAGCTCTCTGTGGATACTGAGGTGCTCCCACACTGACAGCAAGGAGTGCAGGATGGGTGTGATCAGGGTGATAGGCAAGGGCAAGACCATTTCTGCTCAGTCTGAGGGAGATGGGAAAGCTTCTCAGAGAAAGTTGATTTTGTGGGAGGTGAAAGCTGGGCCAGGAGAGGTGCCAACAGGTGAGGAGTTGCTCCTAGGGGAAGAGAGACCCTGAGTGTACTGGCATGTCATGGGTGGTAGATAGGCCCAAGAAGGGTGACTGGGTGAACTGACAATGTGACCTCCAGGGAAATCCCGAGGGAGGATGGGCTGGCTGAGCTGTGGCTGTGACGCTGTGACTAGTGCAGGAGGAGACCAGCAGGTGGCACTCCTGGCCTGATAAGCGATGTCCACAGAGTCTTGCCAGGATGGTGACCCTACCGCAATGGCCCCAACTGTTCAGAAACCTCGGTGCCCCACGGGGATGTGTAGCACCTTGAACCTCCACTAGTCTCTTTGGGGCTTTTTTCTGTGTACGTGGTACTGAGCAATTGAACCCAGGGCTTTGTGCATGCTAGACAAGCACTCTACCACTAGAGTACACTCCGGGCCCCCCTCCATCTCTTCCCCCTCCTCCTTTCTCCCCCCTCCATCCGTCTCACTGTTAACACAGCTGTAGCTTAAAGTCCTCTGGACATTTTCCCCAAGGTTCTGCAAGGAAAGCCAGACATCATCTGATACCCCAAGACCATGTCTGCTCCCCAGATTCGGTTCCTCCCAGCCTCTCCCTTTCCTCGGTCTAAGCATTCATTTCCAACCCCCAGTTCCTTTAGCGTCTCTGGCAGGGGGCTGGGACCCAGGACCGACAGCAGGTGGGGGCGGGGAGGGGAGGCATCCGAATCGCCATCATCAATCACCTTTCCTCACCCAGCCTCCGTTTCCCCAGCAAAACAACCCTGACAGCACGGCCTTGGTGGAGGTATTGGAGGGTGACTTGAAGGAAGCCACTGGGGTTTGCAAGGCTCCTCATCTCCCGCTCCCGCTCCCACCTCTGGGGATGGGGGAACACACTGGGGCGGGCGCGCGGTGGGACCCGGACAGGGCAGGACAGCAGGCCCACGCCTGCCTGCCTGCGGCTGGGCGCAGCGGGGCCGCCAGGCGAGGCGGAGCCGAGGAGAGCCGGCCACAGGTCGTCCTCCGGGGCGGCTCCACTGCTCCCAGCGTGGGACGCCGAGATGTGGGGGCCGGGGGGAGTCTGGGGAAGGAGGCGCTGCTGCAGATCTGCCCGCCGTGTCCATGCGGCGCTAGCCACCGTGGCGAGGCCCGGGTCCCCTCCCCCGGAGGCCCCGAGCGGGCCGGGGTTAGTCCGGAGTCACGCGGGTCTTGGAAAGCCTGGGCCCCTCGGCAGGCTGGCTGGGGTGCGGGATGGGGACAGGGGGGCGGGGGGTCTGGAACGGCGCCTAAAGCGGGCACTGGTGATGGGCCCTCCTCGCCGGGCCCCAGGACCAGGCGGGTCGTGCTTGGGGCCAGGTGCTCTGTGCAGGCCTGAAAGGGGCCCCCGGCGCTCTCGGGGCCCGGGCCGGGGGACCGGGAGAAGTTGGGGTCCCTGGAACAGAGCTCGGGGCCGGAGGATCGCGGGGTCCCCGAGTCTCAGGGTCCCCGGGGCGGGACATGAGACGCTGGGGGATCTGAGGTCCCCAGGGCGGACTCTCCGAGGGCTTCTTGGGGTGTTCGGGACGGGGCGCGGGATCACGGGGTCTCGGTCACGGGAACTCCGGGGATTTTCGGGGTTCCCAGAGCTGGTTCAGAGAGCCTACGGGTGTTTTTGGGGTCCCGGAGAGGAGTCAGGGGGTCTGGGGTACAGGGACGGGGTCTCTGGATGTTCTCGGGGTCCCCGGGGTTGGGCCAGAGGTCCCTGGGGCGGGGTCTCCGGGGGTTTTCGGGGTCCCCGGGGTGGGGTCAGGGGGTCTGTGTCACAGGAGCGGGGTCTCCGGGAGTTCTTGGGGTCCCGGGGAGGGGTCAGGGAGGTCTGTGGTCCCCTGGGTGGGGTCTCCGGGGGTTCTCAGGGTTCCCCGAGGCGGGGTCAGGGGTCCCTGGGGTTGGATATCCGGGGGTCCTCGGGGTCCTCGGGGCGGGGTCAGGGGGTCTGGGGTTCCTGGGGCGGGGTCTCGGGGGTTCTCGGGGTCCCTGGGGCGGGGTCAGGGGGTCTGGGTCACAGGAGCGGGGTCTCCGGGAGTTCTTGGGGTCCCAGGGAGGGTTCAGGGGGTCAGGGGTCCCTAGGGTGGGGTCTCCGGTGGTTCTCGGGGTCCCCGGGGCGGGGTCAGGGGGTCTGGGGTCCCGGGGGCGGGGTCAGAGGGTCTGGGGTCTCCGGTGGTTCTCGGGGTCCCCGGGGCGGGGTCTCTGGGGATTCTTGGGGCTCCGGGACGGGGTCCGGGGTCTGGGGTCTCCGGTGGTTCTCGGGGTCCCCGGGGCGGGGTCCCTGGGGCGGGGCGCGGGGAGCGGGGGGGGGTCGCTCCTCTGCCCGCCCCGCCCTCCTCCCCCGCCCGCGCGGGGGGCGGCCCGGCGGCGGCGGCGGCGGCGGCGGCGGCGTCGCACGCTTCCTGCGGGCGCGGCCGCTGTGGGCGCGGAGCCGCGAGCGCGGAGCGAGCGAGGCGGAGCCGGCGGCCGAGCGGACCCCGAGCCACAGCGTCGAGCGCCGCCGCCGCCGCCGCCGCGCAGCCCCGCCGCGCCGGAACAAAGGCCCCGCCGCCGCCCGCGCCGCCGCCATGAAGCCGGGGCCGCCGCACCGCGCCGGGGCCGCCCACGGGGCCGCCGCGGGGACCGGGGCCGCCGCCGCCGCCGCCTCCGGGGCCCGCGGGCTGCTCCTGCCGCCGCTGCTGCTGCTGCTGCTCGCGGGGCGCGCCGCGGGGGTGAGTGCCTCCGGGACCCCGGGACCCCCACCGCGTCCCCCGCACCCCCGCACCCCGCGCCCCTCGCCGCGGCCCCCCACCGCGGTTGCAGGCGGCTCCCCAGGGGCGCCTCGGGCCCCGCGCCCCCCACGGCCGCCCGGGCGGTTGGGGTGGGGGTCGGGCCCTCTCCCCGTCCCCGAGGCGCCGGAAGGGCCTGGCGGGCGCGGGGTCGCGTGCGGGCCGAGCTGGGTGTGTCTGGGGCCTCGTGGGTGTGCCCAGAACGCGGCCACTTGTAGGGAGCCCGCCGGTTCCCGCGCCGGGTGGGGGGGCGCATCGGGGTTTATCATCGGGTCACCCCCCCCCGCGCCCTCCCAGCGACCGGCAGGGCAGTGAGGGGGTGATCGTGAAGGTGACCTGCGGGGTGAGCGACGGTGACCCCAAGCGCGCCCACCTCCGACCTGGGTGCGGGAACCTGTAGGTCGTGAGCACGAGAAGGCCGCGGCCCCACCTGGATGGGTGCCGCCCCGCCCCCACTGTGCATGTGGACGCGGCCGTGGCCCGGGCTGTGGGCCGGGGACTCGGCTGGTGGGCGTGAACCCGTGGCCGTGTGCGCGCGAGTGTGTGAGCGCGTGCCTGGTGGTGTGTGCGCGTGTGTCTGTGCCCGTGTGCCTGGCTGCAGAGGTGCGAGCACGGCTGGGGCAGCGTCCCTGGGGTGTGTGCCTGCCGGGAGAGGTGTGGATGAGGTGACCCCGGAGGGTCCGCGTGGCCGTGGAGCCGAGCTCGGCCCCGTCCTCCCTCTGGGTCCCAGTGAGTTCTTCCCCCGCTGCAGACGTCCACATTCTGGGCTGGAGATTTCTGGGTCACACCCCCTTGGTCATCTCCAGGAACAATGCTGTCCTCTCTTGCCAGGCTGGGAAGACCCCCACCCTTTCTGGTGACCCCTGGTGCTCAGCCCGGCCTGTGCACCCAGTACCAGCCCAGTGGCCAGTCTTTAGTGGGGACAGGTGTGTGTGGGGGGGTCCTCTGTGGCTTCCTGGACCCCCAGGCCCCTCAGGCTATGAGAAGTTGGGGGCAGACCATGGAAAGATGCTTGGTAGCCTGTGCCTTATCCGGTTTACCGAGTGGGGCGATGGGGAGAGCCGCCCCTGGGAGGGTCGAGTCTGGGGTCACTTCCTCAGTGGCAGTTTTAGATTCTAAAAAAAGAAAAGGAAAAAGAAAAAACCTAGACATGGCAGTTCTGGCTTCATACCCAGGCATCCATGCCTGGTATGGTTTGGGGAGCCAGTTATCCTACTTCTCTGAGCCTTGGGGTCCCCTCAGTGAAATGGGGGTACGGACACCCTTTCCAGAGGAATGGGACAGAGCACTCAGGAAGTGCTTGGGGAAACAGTGCAGGGGATGGGGATGGCATGTTTTAACCCTGGCACTCTGTTCCAGTAAGTGAGGGCCTGGTGTGTATGTGTGTGTGTGGGGGGGGGGGCTCCTCTAGCAGTGAGCACCCTGCATCAGGTGGGGCAGTGCTGGGCCTCTGGGCAGGGTTGAGAGGAGGAGATGCCTTGTCCTCCTAGGGGCCAGGCTGTTGAGGGAGGGCATGCCCCCACCTCACCTGGGAGGCACAGGGTTAAGAGGTGGAGCCTGGTTGCCTGGATGTGTCCAGAAGGTCTGCACTAGAGGGACGGAGGTGAGACTAGAAGAACCTCACTGGTGGCTCCTGGATGGCCTCTGTGGAGGGGGCTCTGAGCATGTTACAGAATGGGCAGTGGCTGGTTGCAGAGGGGAGGGACAAGATCACCCTGGTCTGCCCTGTCAGCTTACAGGGAGTGTGGGATGGTGGAGAAGGGGGTGGGGGTACAGAGGCCACATGGCTCCTCAGGCTGTGGGTAGTGGAGGTGGGGACTCAGCATCTGTCCTGAGATTCCCCGGTGACCAGGGCCATCCCGAATGTCTTCAGAGGTGTGGATCTTGGACTTGTTAGTGTCTGAAATGTGTTCTTTCCTAATGATGTTCCTTTTCCAGATCCGGAAGGGCTCTTCTGTGCCACTTTGTGTGACTTGAATTCTCCCTGTGTCTGGAGTTTTCTCATTGGTGGTTGCTTCCTCTGAGAAATGGGAGTGTGGTAATAGAGGGACTGCTTTGAGCGCTCAGCTCCTGTTGAGTCTGTGGCTGTCGGCAGGGGAGGGGGGTCTGGGAAGACCCCACACTTTCTGGTGACCCCTGGTGCTCAGCCTGGCTGAGTGGAAGGTGGCTGTGTGGAGGAGGCTCAGTCAGCACCCCTTCTGTTCCTCTTAGCACCCCTCCCCCTCCAGACTGTTCTGAGTGGTTGGGGGTGGGGTGGGGGTGGTGAGGTTGTCCTCACCGTAGAAATGGAAGATTGAGGACCTGGGATGATTGCAGGCCAGGTTGTAGGTTGAGCAGCATGAGCACCAAGGGGTCTCTCCAGGCTGCAGATACCTGCTGTGGGATCTGGGGTCTTCTCGGTGGCCTGGGAGGGTGTCCTGGTAGAGGCAGCTTCTGCCCTGCCCCTCCACCCTCTGGGGACAGATACTTATCTGGGAACTGCTGTGGGGTGGTGACAGAACCCTGTGGAGCTGGGGCCTCCTGCTCCCTGGGGTATGGTGTGTTTCTTCCCAGTCCCTGTGTTGGTGTTGGTGGCAGGTGAGCTCAGCTGGAGGAAAGTAGTGTGGCCTTCTCGGATTGGGTACTGTGTCCCAAGGGTGGCCTGGGTGGGGCTTCTCTGGGGAGAGCTGGGCCAGCAGTGAGCAGGGTCACGCTGCCGCCTCCGGAGGGCCTGGGAGGAGGTGAAGAAGGCTCTTAGAAGGTGGGGTTGGGCTGCCAGTGTCCCTCACACCACCAAAGCTGTTGGGGGAGAGGGCTGGCTATTTCCTGGGACTACAATAGGGTATGTGAAGGCTGGAGCCCACTAGGCCATCTGGGGATAGGAGGCTAGGAGTCTCCATTCTGCCTGGCAGGGAAGGGTTTGGAACAGCTCCATGCCTCCAGGGGCTAAAAGCTGTGCTGCCCACAGCCCTGACCACCAAGCGCTCCGTGTGCTGTATTTATCTGGTGTTAGGATACTCATAAGACATTGGAGGAATGATCAAACCCCCCCTCCCCTTTTTACAGATGAGGAAACCGAGACACAGAATAGTTAGGTGAAGACATAACCATTGTAGCTGGCAGGCTAACAGGATTGGCCACAGCCCCAACTCCATACCATCTTGCTGTGTAATCTTGGGCAACTTCTGTTTCTTTGGGCCTCCCTCCTCTGTACATCCTCATAGTAGCTGCTATGTGTTCATTTTCTTTTCTTTTTCATTACTGAAGTTTGAACTTAGGATTTTGCACTTACTAGGCAGATGCTCAACCATTTGATTCATGCCCCCAATGGGTTTTTTTGCTTCTGTTATTTTTCAGATAAGGTCTTGCAAGTTCTGTGGGAGGGGACCATTCTCCTGCCTCTCTCTGAATAGCTGGGATTACAATTGTGAACTATCATGCCTGTTTTCCTCTGTTGAGTTGGTGACTGGCTAACTTCTTTGCCCAGACTGCCCTCAAACTTGCATTCTTTCAATGTCTGTTTCCAAGTAGCTGAGATTACAGATACAAGCCACCAAGCCAGATTTCACCGCTGCCTCCACACCGTCATCATTATCATTATTATTACAGACAGAGCTCACCATCTAGCTTTGGCTGGCCTCAAATTCAAAGTCCTGCTGAGTATTGGGTTATAGGCATTTGCTACCATACTCAGCTATGAGTTAGTTTTGGGATACTTGTCTTTAGCTGGCAGGTGCCATATCTCTTCTGTTCAATTCTGCCATAATCTCTGGTGGCAGGTGGCAAGTTGAAAAGGGAGAAAGGAGCTATCTGCGGCTCTTATTCTACAACTCAGACGGTGGCATATATAAAGGGGTGACTCAGGACTGTGGGGGACAAGCTGGGAGGGAGCTCTGTGAACTGCGAAGGCTATGACAAGGTTATGTGTTGGGGCTCATGTCAGCGCCACGTGGTCAGGAAGCACAGAGAGAAAGCATTTGGAATCTGGAACAAGAGGGCTCCTTCCCCAAGGCTCCACCTCCCCTGGACACAAGCCTCTGCCCCAGTGCTGGGGGCTCACCCTGCATGCATGCCCAGTGCCCATGTAAGTCTGCCCTCAGCCCCTCTGACTCTTAGAAGGCTGGATGGAGCCTGGAGCATGGATGCTGGCTCTGTAGCCTTGGAGCTTCTCTCTGGCTTGACAGTGGAACAGAGAGACTGGCATGCCCACTGTCCTGAGTGGCATTGCTCACACAGCTCTCCAGACCCCAGGGGCCACTCGGTACCTGGGCAGGTAGAAGGTTTAGATGGTGCTTGATGTGCAAAGGCAGAAGGAAGATGGATTCTAGCTTCCCCCTGCCCCCCCACGTAGATGGGGGCTGTGAAGCTGGTGAGGTTCTGTTGGATCTGAGGCGTGGGCTGTGGGCTGAGCGGCGCCAGGGGCTGCACAGGACAGGCCTGTGGTCTGAGCACCCAGGCACTGCCACCATATCTGGCAGAGACTGAGTTGCTGTGGCTCTGGGCCGTAGCCCAGCTTTTGTGGAGCCCTGTGATTTTGTGTCTGGAGGGGGCAGGGTGGTTGGAGCCGTGGGCCGCCAGGGCCCGGCCCCTTGATCCTCCCCACCTTCTAAACTCCATGCCAGGCAGAGCAGAGTGTAGGCTGGGCCTGGCCCTTCACGACTTCTGGGGCCATAGCATTCCTCTCGCATCCTGTGGCCTGTTGACAGACATCTCACTTGTCTTGGCTTTCAGCCTCCCAAGATTCCAGGCAAGGGAGACTTCACTTCCGGTCCCCCTCTGTCCAGAGCAGGCCCCAGGCAGAGGGGTGGATGCTCTCCTCCCCCACCAACTAGACCCCATCTCAGTGCCAAACAGGAAGCGGTGATTATAGGGGAGTCTGAACGGCCTAGGCTGAGGGCCCAGACTGAGGGCCCAGGGTGGGGCTGGGGAGGGATGGCCCCGCTCCTACCTGGCTGCTAGGATTGCCCATGCTGGCGTTGCATGCTGGGCTGAAAGTGTTCTACCTCCCATTACCCTAGCCTGCTGTGGCTTTGCCTTCAACCCACCATCCCGGTGCAACTTGAAGTAGGAGCAGGGAAGACCCTTGAGCCCTGGTTCTTCCAGTTTCTAGCTGTGTGTCCTCGGCAAATTCACTTAACCTATGTGAGATTCAGTCTGGGTTGCTGTCCCTAAGCTTTTGGGCTCAAGGCTGGGCTGTTTGAACCACAGCTCCATTTCTGGCTTTTTGTAGCAAGTTGGAGTTAAGATTCTCATAGACTTTGCTGCCCAGGCTGGCTTTGAACTGTGATCCTCAGATCTCAGCCTCCTGAGTAGCTAGGATTAGGTGTGACCCACCAGTGCCCAGTTTCAGCTTCTTTAAAATGGGGTCTCTGGGTTGTTGGGGTGTGTGTGAATACTATAGGTAATAAAATAAAGCTGAAAAAGGAAAAGTAGTGTGGGCCCCTCTGTCTTTCCTGCACTCTTGTTCCTGCCCAGAAGCCACCTTCTGGGGACAGGTGGGCTATCCTCTGGGGACCGTGTGTGCCCGGTCCTGGGTGGCCCTCAGCAGAGCCTAGGCTGACAGGAGACATTGAGCTAGGACTCGCGATTGTAGCTGGCGAGATTCAGGCAAGATTACAGACATTGGGTTTTCTTCAGTCCCCCTTTTCTTTTGCTGTTCTTATGCTACCCCTCAGGGCCTGGATTTTCTGGGGTGGTGCTGATGAAAGCTACTGTCCTTGTATTGGGATGGGCTGCGGGCCCCCAGGCTGCAAGCCCAGTGCTGCTTCTCCCTGGGTTCCAGCTCCCCTGCACCATCAAGTAGCCCCCTATCCACTGCTCCCCACTCTGCCTGCCAGCCCAGACTTAATGAGAGTCATTTAGAATCAATTGCCAGCAGGAGCTGGGAAATCTAATTGCAGCAAATGCATTGCCAATTCCACTGCTGGCATGTTAGGCTGTTTGAGAGGCAGGTGACCCTGCCTAGCCAGCCAGACTCCTGGGAGCAGAGGGGAGGCCCTCTGCCTTAGGGGGGGCCTGTGGAGCCCATGCCCCTCTCCAGTGCCAGAGCGGGTGTGATGTCTCTGCCTGCCTCTTGGGTTGGTGGTGGCCCCAGGGGTGGGACAGGGGATCTGCAGCCGAGTCCCACCTGCTTCCTGCCATCACCATGCTTCCTGTATTGGGGACAGTCAGGTACAGATGACAGTGAGGAGAGCAGTGACAGTGGCCAGTACTTGCTGAGACCCAGGCGTTCTCTGTCCCCCCTTCCCCACCCTAGGCTCCGGTGCTGAAGCTCAGAGTCTGAGTTGAGCAGTGGGCGGGACTCTGCTGTGGGGTCAAAGGCATGACATGGCTCAGGCTGGCTCCCACCTGTGCTGTCAGGTGCTGTGCTGAATGTTCCACTGTGCCAGGTGTCCTGCCTGTGTGCAGTGTGCAGTGTGCTGTGTGTGGTGTGTGCAGTACTGGGCCTTGTGGAAAAGAAGGAAACCTCCCTCCCCCAGATTAGGCGCGGACTGTAGCCCTGCCCCTGGCAGTGGCTCTCAACCCACAGCCCAGTACACTTTCCTAGCTGGGGCCATGATGGGGGTTCCTGTCTTGTTACTTAGTAAGTACTCAACTAGTTGGCAACTAGTTAAAAGCTTAGTTTTATTTTAATGATGCACTTTATGATTGTCATCTCAGAGGTGACTCCCTCTAGCCTCTCCACACTTGTGACATGGAGAGGAGATGGAGAAGGACCTGGTGGCCTCTCTTGTTACACAGAACCCTGCGTATCTCCCCAACCTGGAGCATGAACAGTTAAGTTCAGACCAGGTGAGGGCCGGGCAGGAGTCCAGGACCTGGGTCCCAGTTTCCACCTCAGTGTTGGCTGCTGTGTACCTGCCCTGAACACAGCTGCCTGGCCTCAGGAAGCTTCCAGGTAGGAAGTTGGCTGTCACTCAGATACTCAGAGGACACTGTGGAGGCAGTGACCCCTGTCCCAGCTGCACAGTGAGGGGAAGCAGGTCCGGAGTGGGCACTCAGAAGTGGGAAACTCATGCTATACTGAGGCACTAGAGGGTGGAAGGGGTTCCCAGTGGGGTGGGGGAGGGCATTGTGGACAAGGGAGTACTCTGTCTATAGAGGTGCTGTTTCTGGAAATTACATTGTTTCACTGACTGAGGCCTGGCCTTTTGGGGCCTGGTCCTGTGCCTTAACCACACTTGGCCTCAACATGGATGACCCCAGGGAACAGGAATAACTCTGGTGGTTCACAGAGGGCTCTAGGGTCTAGGTGGGGCCACTGAGCTGTGTCTTGCAGGTAGAGGGTGGGTACTGACCTGTGAAAAGGATATAGATGCTCTGAAGAGCATTTGCTGATGCAAAAGCTGAGTTCAACTTTGCTAGGCAGTAGAGGCTCACACTTGCCAGCTGCTTAGAAGGCTAAGATCTGAGGACTATGGTTCAAAACCAGGTCGGGTAGGAAAGCCTGTGAGACTCTTATCTCTAGTCAATCACCAGAAAGTTGGAAGTGGAGCAGTGGCTCAAGGGGTAGAGTGCTAGCCTTGAGCATAAACAGGAACAGTGCCCAGGCCCTGAGTTCATATCCCAGGACTGGCACAAAAACAAAACCTCAAAATAAAAACAAAAGTAAACAAACAACCCCCCGCCCCACCTCAATTCATCCTTGCATCCCCTCAGTTCATCTGATACCAATACCTTGATTTGACCTGAAGTGGAGAAAAAGGCCCAAAGAAGTTAAACAACTCGTACAAGCTCACAGAATAAGTGGCCCAGTTGGGATTTGAGCCCCAAATGTATGGCCTGGCCCTGTCTTGTGCAGAAGCTGCCTCTGCTGCCTGGAACACGAGTGCTGTGGGGGCCACGTAGGTCTTGCTAGGAGCCCAGACTTGGGTGGCTGGCTGGTGTGCGTGCGTGTGTGTGTGTGTGTGTGTGTGTGTGTGTGTGTGTGTGTGTCTGTCTGTCTGTCTCACCCAGGCCCAGGATGGGATGGGGGGCTCCTGACCTCCACATAGGGGCGGCTTTCTATTCATAATGGGTCTAAGCTGAGGTGGGGTAGTTAGGCGGAGGACTGGAAATAACAGCAACTCAGTGAGCTTTGGAAATCCTCTTGTGCAAGGTGCTCATTGACCCAAAGGAGAAATGGAGGTCACCGCGTTAGTCCTTACATTTGGGCATGTTGAAGCCGAGAGCAGCACAGTGACTGTTCCAAGCACCAGCTGGTTAGCAACTACACCGCACGGCTCCTGAGCCCTGGGTCAGGGCTCCCTTCACCACCCCGTGTTTGCTCTCATCTGCTTCTGCTTTGCCCAGAATTCAGGCCCAGCATCACCTCTTTTTCCCAGAACCCTTCCCTGACACCCCCTCCCCAGCCACCCTCATGCCCAGTCCGTTTCCCCCAGTGTGTCCAGTGTAGCTTCCTGACCTCATCCCTTTGCTCAGTCGGGCCTGTCCTGCTCTCTCCCACCAAGGCCTCGTGCTCACCCGTGTTTTGGATTTCTCTAGGGACTTTCTCCAGAAACTCTGACCCTCCAATGCCCAGCCCAGGTTTGTTTCACTGCACATAAGATCCGGCACCCCTCCCCAGGGCTTGTGTCCCCTCCCTTCGCCCTCCCTTGGCTGCATTGTCACAGGTGCAGATCCTGCATTACATCACCCCCATCAACCCCCACAGGTACTTAGGCAGTTCTGACATTGCTACATTGTTTCTGTTATTCACACTCTTCAGTCTGTTTTATTTCTAGTTCTCCCCATAGTCACACCTTGTCCTTTCTCTCCAACCCCTTCCCAATGTGATCCTCTAAGCTTGGAGAAGAGGAGAGTGGATATAACTAGAGGGATGCAGCTGTCTGACTTCAATTAACTGAAGAGGGGTGGAGAGGGGAAGGGGGGGTCGGACCCTTCTGAGCCCCATCTTGCCTGAGGATAGATGCTGGCTTCTCCTTCAGCCCTCCCCTTCCTCTCCTGTGTTTCATCCTGCTCCCCTTCCTGAGACCCATCTGCCTCCCTCTCTGGTTGGTTGGAGTCTCCTCCCTCTACCCCATCTTCCTGGCTGTCACTCAGTGGGACGGGACCTGAGGATTCCACTGGGGACAGTCTGGGGTCCAGGTCCCCAGGTTCGTGTCAGGGACTCCCACAGGAGCCTGTTCTGGTCTGTGAGACAAGGTCACTGAGCTCAAAATCAGGGTGGCAGTGGGGACCAACAGCCCTCAGACGGCAGTATGGCCTGGGCTTGTCCTCTGGAAGCTAAGTCCTGTTTTCAGGAGAGGTAAGCTACAGGCGAGGGTTGTGCAGGTCCAGAGGTGTCGGGCTTGTGTGGAGGCTGTGGTGGAGCTAGGCCCTTTCCCATAGATTGCTGGGCGTGTTTTGGTCCAGACTTGGGTCTGCCTGAGGGGGTTGTTTTACACACTGTGTGGGTGTTGCAAGGTGCCTGTACAGAGGCATGTGGCTGAAGGGTTGTCTTATACTGAGAGGAGTAGGAGCCCCCATTTCTACTCTTCTTTCCCAGCTGCAGCTTCTGGGAGGTATATGTAGAGGTGTGCACAGTGAGACACAGGAACAGGGATACCCCTACACATGTGCATACCCCTCCCTGTGTGCCCAGGTGGCCAGGCCTAGCCCTGTATGGGCACCTAAGCCCACCCTTCCTCATGGGTGAATGTGGGCTGGCCTGGAGACACCCTGACATGCTGGAGCACCCAGAGGTACAGAGCCAGGGCTCTGAGCTGCCAGGGCTGTCTCTGTCCCTAATCCCAGGTCTTAATCCCAGGGTCTGGAGAGCCTGGACTCAGGGCAGCTGGTCATCTGACCTCCTTGGGTGATTAAGACCAGAGCTCTACTCCCTCCCCCAGCTCCTTCTATGTGGGGATAGGTTCCGTGTGATGCCCTGAACCCCAGGGGCAGATGGGAGGAAAGGAGAGAGGGAGAGAGGCATGGATGGACAGGTCCCCCGTGGAACTGCCACTGGATGTGGATCCTCATGGCCGTCACCAGAAGCCTTCTTTCTAAACTCTGCAGAACCCAGTTTTTTAAGGACGCATCTTCCCCTCTCCATTTCTCCACCTGCCACACCCCCAGCACCTGGGCTTGAACCCAGGGCCTGGGTACTGTCCCTTAACATAGCTCTACCACTTGAGCCATGACTCAAAAGCCATGGCTTTCTGGGTGGTCCATTGGAGCTAAGAGTTTCATGAACTTGCCTGCCCAGGCTGGCTTTGAACTTTGATCCTCAAATCTTAACCTTCTAACATTATAGGCATGAGCCACTATTGTCTGCCTATGGGCACCTCTCTGATACAGTAGAGAGATGAGGTCCAACCGAGAGAGGTCAGATTTGAGGCCTGAGCAGGGACCAGTGAACACCAGGGGCAGGGTATACACTGGGATGGAGAGAGAGGCTTCTGGGAGAAGGGTGCCCAAGGTCCTGGGGTGTTTGGCAGCATAGGGGGAGCTTGCTTGCTGGGTGAGGGGTGCTGAAGGGGTGATGCCTTATGTGGCCCTCTTCTCTCCGTGTTCTGATGGATATGTGCACATATGAAAAAACCACGGGGATAGGGCGTGAGCTCTGGCTCGGGCAGCTACTGGTCAACCAGTGGCCTTGGGCAGGTGGGGTCACAGTAGGTCCTTGTGGCTCAAGAACCGGCACACTGCAGGGCCAGGAAGTGTGACAGGGGTGGTGAAGGGGGGAGTGGTTGCCACGGGGCTTGGGGAGCAGGACAGTCCTAGCCATATCCCTTGTCCCAAGATGTGCAGCTGTGTGTCCATCTTTTCCATCCCAGGCCCTCCCATGGTGCGCATAGCCGTCTACAGAGATGGTTCCTTTGGTTCCTGGGTGAGACTGTGGTCGTGTGTGCTCTCTCTTCCCCCCACCTCCTTTGTGTCTTCCTCCTCTCTCCCTGTCTCTCTCATCCCTTAGGGTCTAGGCTGATCTGTGTTGGAAGAAGACGAAGCTGGGTGTACTTGTGGTCAGGTGGCAGAAGCTGGGAGTCCTGTCCCTGTCCTGGCAGGGAGGAGGAGGAAGGGGTCCCTGGTAGAGGGGGTGTGAGGGCCTCATTCCTAGCTGAGTGGGGTTGGCAGGAGACTTGGGGTCGGTGAGGAGGGGCTGGTAGGGCATGGGGGTGCACTGGGGTCCTATGAGACCAGTGGGCTGTCATGAGGATGTAGAGTACTGGGGTTTCTCTGGTTCTTTTCAATGCCCCCCCCCTCACTGGGAACCAGCAGTAGGGTGGGGAGTCCTGTGTCATTCTTAGCTCTCTCCTCCTCCAGATCCTCTGTGCCCCCTGCCCTGCGGTTTGAGCCTCTGAGAGGTCACCTGACTCTTTCACAACCAGTTGGAGGGTTGGAGGTGGAGGACTGGGGGATGTGGTTCACACTTCAGGTTCAGCTGTCAGGGCGTGGGGCTTTTGAGCACCTGGCCAGAGACCCTGGCAGCTGGAGCCTGGGCTCAGCCCTTGGGACAGACAGGGCGGGCCTTGGCCCGGTGGAGGATGGAAACCTGCCCGGGCCTGGCGGCTGCCAGCTGGCCTGGGTGGAGGCGGGTGCCTGCGGGCCACGTGGAGGTGGGCTGTGTGTGGAGGGGAGCTGGAGCTGGTGCCGGGCGTCTGTCCTCCTGGCTGCCCTGGAAAAGCATAGCCAGCAGGGTGCAGATGGACCTGTATCTGACCCTGGGGTCCCCACGTGTTTCTGTCCCTTCCTTGGCAGGGATGTGTTCCAGCCCCCCTTTCTGAGGGCAGCACATGGGTACCTCTGGACCCCTGAAACAATAGCAAGAACCAGGTGCGAGGAAAGTGATGGCAGCCTGCTGCTGTTGGGACTGCCTCCCTCCTTTCCTCCCTCCTTCCCTCCCTCCCTCCCTCCCTGCCTCCCTCCAGGATACTGGGTCCCTCTCAGGACCTGTCTGAGACTGGCATGGCAGCCACCAGACAGGATCGTGACAACCCTGAGCGCACCACCCACCGCAGTTTTCCCAAGCACAGAGAGGCAGCCTCTCGCTGAGGGCTGCAGGTCCACGGGTGAGGGCTGGGCATGGGAGATGCCCATATGGGGAAAGGTGGGCAGGAACTCAGCTTCTCTGGTGGAACTGAATTTAAGCCCCGGCTCTGCTGTGTGGCCCCCATGAAAGAGCCTCTCTCTGAGCCTCCGTTTGACATTTCTTCTTTCTTTAAACAACATGGGGTTCTTTCATCTAAAGTGTGTACAGCACCCCGCCCAGCCCTCCCCCCGTTTTTCTACCCACCATTTCTGTTGTCTGCATTCAGTAGACATGAAAATGGAAAATTTTACAAATAAACATCTCATCCGTTTTTAATTTTTTAAATTATTTTTTGGCACCCCTTCCCTCGCTCTCTCCCAGTTCTCCCCTCCCCTTCCACCCACAAGTGGTATGGTTCATCGTCAGCAGAGCTTGTGGTGAGTCCACCACAGCCCCTGGAGTTCATTTCCACTATTCTATATGATCAGAGGTGCATTGGCATTGAACCTTTGTGTGCCTGTCCTAAGTTGTCCTTTGCCCTTGCTGTGTGTGAATGCCTGGCAGCTCATCAGTTTGAAGTTGCACTCTTGTATATGGGGACGGGCACATCATTCACTCTGTTACCTGTCCACGGTCACTTGCAGTGTCATGGTCCTGGCGATGCTGTTTTGATGACAGTTTCCCCAAAGCATGAGAACAGGGATGCACGGGCGTAAAGCGTGGAATGGATGAACCCCGTGTGTACACAGACATGCTACTGGGGAGCTTGAGTTGGGTTCTCTGTGGATAAGAGGGGCTACTGTGGCTCCATGCCTCCCAGAATGCCTGCAGGATTATGCAAGCACCCCTGCTTTCAGAACACTTTTATCTGAAGAGAAAAGCCAGGGCCTATAATCCTAGCTACTCTGGAAGCCAGCCCTGGTACTGGCACACGCACACACCTCTAGACGTGTCTGTATACCCTGTTACACCCTGACCACCCAGTTCTAGCACCACCCATCTGTTTTCTGTCCTGTGATTTGCCGGTCCCAGACATTTCATTTGAAGAAACCATTCAGTATGTAGGTTATTTTTGTAACTGATTTTTTTCTCTTTTGGCAAAAAGGGGTTTTAGGCAGACTCTCTGCCATATGAGCCATGCACTCATTCCTGTTGTGTTTTAGGTTATTTTTCAAATAGAGTCTTACTTGCGCTTTTTCCCTGGGTCACAGTCAGACCACAATCTTCCCATCTCTGCCTGTGGCATAGCTGGGATGACAGGCATGCGTCACCACATCTTGCTGGTTCATTGAAATAGTCTTTCCAATCTTTTGCCTGGACTGACTTTGATCTGTGATCTTCTGATCTTTATTTCCTGTGTAGCTAGGATTATAATTGTTCACTGTCACCCTTATCCTTAATTTCTTTCTTATAATATGGTGTTTTCAAGGGGCATTCATATTGTGTACATTGCTATCTTTTTGTGTGTGTGGGGGGGTCATGGGGCTTGAACTCTGGGCATGGGCGCTGTCCCTGAGCTCTTCAACGCAAGGCTAGCGCCCTACCCTTGAGCCATGGCTTTGTAGTGCCCAGGCTGGCTTTGAACCTTGATCCTCAGATCTCAGCCTCTACCTCCTAAGTAGCTAGGATTACAGGCGTAAACCACCACGCCCAGCTTGCTATCATTTAAAAAAACAAAACAAAACAAAACAACTTCTTCTAAATTACAGTCCTTTTTTTTGGAGCTAGGTGCTGGTGACTTCCATCTGTCATTCTAACTACTCAGGCGGCTGAGATCGGAGGATTGGAGGTTGTAGTCAGCTTGGGCAGACAAATCTGTGAGACTCATCCAGTTAACCAGAAGAAAAACAAAACTGGAGGTGTGTTTCATGTGGCAGAGTACCAGCTTAAAGTTGAAAAAGCCAAAGAGGCTCTGAGTTCAAGCCCTCCACCCCCACCTGGTTCATCCATTGTTTGGATGTACTGCATCAGGCATGGGTTAGACAGACACTTGGGTGCTTGGCTGTTAATTCCAACTATTTGACTGCAATGGATGGATACTGTTGCCTTTTTTGTTGGTGTGGTCAGGGAGCTTGAACTCAGGGCCTGGGTGCTATCCCTGAGCTCCTTTGCTCAAGGCTAGTAGCTAGGATTATAGGCATGAGCCACTTTCACCAGCTCCTCTTTTTCTTCTGTTTTTGAATATGGAAGGCACATACCTGGTGTCATACAGAAGCTCTCTGTTTAACATTTGGGGGGAGCCGCTGGCTGGGTTTTCCAAAGGGGCTTCACATTCCACAGGTAGTTCCTGCTAGGCTGGTGTCACCCATCTTTTTGATCAAGTCCCCGATGGTTCCGGCCTCCATTCATCCCTCGGCCGTGGTGGAGTATGGCTGTGGGGTGAGGCAGGACAGCCCTGTGAAATGGGGAAGAGAATTATCTCTGGAGGGTGACATGTCTAAAACGTGCAGCCAAGCACTCTGTAGGTGACCAGGAGCAGGAGGAGCTGCTGGGGTGGTGAGAATCACACCCTCTCCCACCCCTATCAAAGGAAAAGTGGAAGCAGTCGGCCTGCTGACCACTTGCTATGTTTGGGAACCACTGCTTCTGTTCTTGTGACTCTGGTCTGGGTGACTGCCCCATTTTCAGATGAGGAAACTGAATCTTAAGGACAGGCAGCTGGTCTTGGGTTGCCAAGCTGAGAGATATTTGGGCTCTGGACCAAAGTCTATTTGGATCATTTCATTTCATCCTTCAGAAGTGCTGTCATTGTGACTCAGAGAGGTAGAGCTCCTCGCCCAGGGCTACACAGCTGCTGAGGGCCAGTGCTGAGATTTGCACGCAGGCAGTCTAGCTTCAGAAGCTCTACTTTGGTAATTTGCCTGGTGCCCAGGAGATGCAGTCTAAAGGTTGGCCCACAAGCCCTCTCTTCTAAACCCCACCCAGGTCACCCATAGCTTGTCCTTTGGGGCTAGAGGCAGGCTGGGGGACATGTGTGGCATGAGTTTTCCCTCTGGGCTATGGTGATGGGAATCCTGGAGGCCTGTCTAGCTCAGATCATCTGAGGCTGGCCTATTCTGTCCTTAGAAGTGGAGCAGCTCTGGGCGGGAGGTGGGGGTGGAGGCTGGGAAGTGTGAGTTCACATTGATTATAAATAACCCAGCCACAGGAGGGTAAGCAAGCATGGCCCACTGCACAGAAGCTGTGTGCACAGTGTGTGTGTGGTGTGCGTTTGTGTGTGTAGTATGGTCTCGAGTGGCTGTCATGTGCCTGGGGAGGTATCAGGGCTGGGGTCCTTCCAGGCCTGCTGGGGGAGCTGGGTGGTCTCTGAGAGGAGGTTGTGGTCAGACAGTGGAGTCCTCCAACCTGGATTTCCCACCCTCACCCAACTGGTCCTGGGCAATACTTAGTCACAGAACCAGGACCTGTCTTCTAGCCCCTCCCTGCCACTGGCTCCTTTCCTGCCTTCCTTGTACCCCCTCTTTTCTTTTCTTTTTTTTTTTTTTGTTGGTCGTGGGACTTGAACTCTGGGCCTGGGCGTTGTCCTTGAGCTCTTCAGCTCAAGGCTACCACTCTACCCCTTGAGCCACAGCATCACTTCTGGTTTTATGGTGGTTAATTAGAGATAAGAGTCTCACAGACGTTTTAGTGCCCAGGCTGGCTTTGAACTGTGATCCTCAGATCTCAGCTTCCTGAGTAGTTAGGATTACAGACGTGAGCCACCACACCTGGCCAACCCCCTCCTTTTTTAACTCATCAAATCTCCAGGTGACTCAGGTCTTCTCACAAAGCTTCCCAGCCTCTGTGTCTAGGAGTAAGGAGCCCCCCCTCCCTGGAGCTGACCCTGAGTAAAATCTCGATGGGAGCGTGCCCACTGATCTGCATGTTTTTACATGTGATTTGCATAGACAAAACCTGCTGGAATTTGTTACTCCTCCCTCTCCATCACTTAGTGTTGTCCTCATGGCTGGGTTTTGGAGGGGCCAGAGGGGAGCCCTTGACCAATACCTGGTCTTACACTGGGAGACAGAGGGGCAGAGAAGGGTAGAACTGGCTGGGGTCACACAGCAATGGGGCAGGAAGCGAGGGTGTGGGGCTCATCTTAACCCCAGTACTTACTGAACAAACACTGGTGGTGTCTGACCTGTTCCAGAAATAGCCTGGTCTTGGGACGTAGGAGTGACCACACAGACCTGGGCACTGGTCCAGGACCTGGGGCCGAACTCAGACCAGACACAGGACAGAAAGCACATGTGCACTGCAGGTAGTGGCAAGTTTTGAGGATTGGCCTATGTTTACAGAGCAAGACAGAGGTCATTTGGTGGAGGAGGCAGTGTTCTGATGGCCAGAGTGATACTTCTGAGTGGCATGTTCTGGCTCTGCAACTGCCCCATAGCTGCCAGTCATATCACAAGGCTTCAGAACCATCATCTTATTTTGTAGGAGAGGGAACTGAAGGCTGGGGAGGAGAGGGACTGGACCAGGCTCCAGTTTGGCTGCAGGAAGCCAGGACAGGACATCTGGCTGCACAGTGCTTATTCTGTGTAGTGTAGGCCCATGTTTACAGGCAGGCGTGGTTATGGAGGCTGGAGGTGCACATCTAAAGGCCCCCACCTCCCAGCCCTGGGAAGCAGGCTCTGAGGAGTGCTTGGCACACCGTAGGTGCTCAGTGCTGGTGGTTAATGCAGCATGTGCCAGGAAGCGGGGATAGGCTGAGCAGGGCTGTGTCCTGTGTCTGGAAATTGGGCCTCTGTGGGTGGTCCGTTCCTTGGCACCAGCTCAAGGCTAGTAGCGGAAGAGCAGTGTATAAGAGGATGGAGGAGGGCAGGTGGCTGGGAAGGGGATGGGGCATCCCAGCTGGCATTGAGGAGGGGCCTGGCCCTGTGTGGGTAAAGGAAACTGGGTAGGCAGTTGTCGGGTGACTGGTCTGTGCTTTGAGCCAACTAGGCCTGCCCTGTCTGGTGAAGGAGGTGGCAGGGCCGTCTGTGCCATGGGCCAGAGTGTGGTGGCCAGATGGGCAATGCCAGGGGAAGGAGCCAGGTCCCTGGCTGTGGCCACCAGCTCCCTCCCAGCCAAGTGTCCTTCTCTCTGCTGTCAGTTTTTGCCTGCCATAGGGGTGTCACACAGCCCAAACAGTGTCAGGAAGAAGAAAGATGGGGAGTTCTGCTTCCTTCCTTCCTTCCTTCCTTCCTTCCTTCCTTCCTTCCTTCCTTCCTTCCTTCCTTCCTTCTCTCTCTCTCTCTCTCTCTCTCTCTCTCTCTCTCTCTCTCTCTCTCTCTCTCTCTCTCTCTCTCTTTCTTTCTTTCTTTCTTTCTTTCTTTTAGAAACTGAGAGCACAGAGCCCGGAAGAGGAAGAGTGTAGTAAGAAAGGTACCATGAGCCTGTGCTGGGAAGTTTAGAAGGTGCAGGAAGGCACTGAGAGAAGGTAAGAGCTGCCTGCATCCTCCCTCCCTAGAGCTACCAGGTCCTTGAAGTGCTCCAGCTCTGGGATTCAGGTGGGTAGCAGGTGCATGAGTGCAGGACTGGTTTCCAGTGTGCCTGCACCCCACCGGGTGATGTTACTGATGGTCCCAGAGCGCTCGTACGGTACTGCATAGCCAGCCTCTGCTCCCCAGATGGGGCTCATTATCTCCCTTCCACCCTGAAGGACAGGCTGAGAGTCTGCGTCCACCCCGGGCCACACAGGTATTGGGGATGAGAACAATCTAGTGATCTCCCTCGGTGGTCTGCAGTCCTGTGCCCGCCAGTCAGCAGCCACTGTTTCTCTATCCTTGAATATTCTTTGAAACAGTTTGTTGTTTTTTTCTCCCAAGTAAATCATCAAGCTAGGTATTGGTGGCTCAGGCCTGTGACCCCAGCTTACTGAGGAGGTTGAGATCTGAGGATCACGGCTTGTAGCCAGCCTAGGCTGAAAAGCCCAAGAGACTCTTACCTCTAACCAACCACCAGAAAACCGGAAATGGGGCTGTGGCTCAAAGTACTAGAGCACTAGCCTGAGCAAAAGAATTCAGGGACAGCTCTGAGGCTCTGAGTTCAAGCCCTATGATGGACCAACACACACACACACACACACACACACACACACACACGCACGCTCTTTCTATGGTGCACTCAGGCCTTTTAGAGCCATGGTTAGACAGTGTGGTATGTGGTACCAGCTCTGTTGACAGCTGTATACCATGTATACATGATGGTGTATCTTCCTTTAATCCCTGGGTACTGGGTGTGAAGGTTATTCCTTACCAGTTGTTCTGAATACAGTTGTCCTGGATCTCTTGAACCCAAGGACTGAATTTTAGGGAGTCAAACTCAGAAAGGTTCTGACTGTTACACAGGCTTGATGTATTTTATACATGGAGCTGAGGAAAAAATGAGCTTGAGGAAGCGTATGTGTGTGTGTGTGTGTGTGTGTGTGTGTGTGTGTGTGTGTGTGTGTGTGTGTGTGTGCGCGCGTGGGAACTCCTGAACTGGACAGCTGGCCCCCTGGGGGTGCATGAGCAAGGGGACTGGAGAGGATGTGGGAAGATGGAAGGCAGTGAAGGTGGTGGAGGGAGGCTTCTGTTGCCAGGACTTGCTTTGCAGAGCCCCTGGCCAGGATGCCAGGGCCCAAAGTAGTGTTTGCTGCTCTCTGAGCTGCCGTGTGGGTGAAGTGGGGAGATGAGACCCAGGGTGTGATGTGGGAATGTGGGGAGTACAGGGCAGGGGCCTGGCTCTTTTGGAGGAGGGGGCTGTCCAGGTCATCAGGACCTTCTCTGACTACTGCATCTTGCCCTTCTCTGACCCACAATTCTGGCTGGAGGCTGTAGGACTCCTTCCTCACAGGAGGACTGGTACCTAGCCAGGACAGCTGTGGCTGTGAGGGGTGGGGACCGAGGTGTCTCTGTCCCCATCCAGGCCATCCATTGTGCTGTCCCCTTGGCTGCCAGGGAGTCCTGGCCCTAGCCCACATTCCTGCCATGATCCTCTGGATCTCCAGGGTGGAGCTGCCAAGCGGAAGGGGCACTGAGTTCTCACAGGATGGACGGAGGGCCTTTTGGGGACAGAATCTACAAGGATCCAGAAAACTCTGTGAGCCCCCGTACTTCCCCCATCCCCTTTGCTGAGCATGCTTCAGGAGCTAGTCGGCAACACTGCGTGTCTTTGGACAAATGGCCCTCCTTCTCTGAGTGCTGTGGGACTGAGTCCAGCTCATCCACTCCCCCCTCTTCTCAGGAGGGAGAAAATGCGAGGCTGTCTCCACTCTCTGCCTCCGTTTCTAGATGGGTGGGAGAGGGAACCAGATTTCTAGGGCTTCATTTAGCCTAAAATAAAGGTCCCCTCTGGGTAACACGTGCCCTGGAGATAACCAGCAGAAAACGTTGTGAGCCACAACTGTGTGTACCAGGCAACCAGCACTTGCTTTGGGTACAGGGACCCAGCTGCTTTTCACACCGTCTCTGTAAAGTTGGAGTTATTGTTCCCACTGAACCAAACAGGCTCTGAGCGGTGGAGCAGTCTGCTCACACTGGAGCCCCAGACTGTCTGAGCCTGAAGCCGGGCTCCCAGTCGTTGCTCACAATTTTCCCCCATGCTGGTCACCAGAACATTGGCGCCCAAGTCTGGGTAATTAGGGAAAGGAAGCTCCCACAAAACTAATTGCACTCGATTCTGTTCTGGCTTTGGCATGACAAGCTTAGCACAGGCCTGCCAGGCTCCCAGCCCCCCTGCCAGCTGACCTAATTTGTGTGTGTATGTGTGTGTGTGTGTCTCTGTCTGTCTGGCTGTCTATCTATCCGTCTCACTGGCCCTTTCTCTGCCTTTTCCTCTGCTGTGTGGCCTGCGCAGTGCTACCCAGCCTCTCTGGGCCATGATCTCAGTTACACCAACCTCCACCCGGAAAATATCGAGGCTGATTGGGACAAAGTCTTGGGGCCTAATGGGAGAGAAGAGAACACGTGACTGATGAGAACCAGGGCTGCGTTCATTTTCCTGGCTCTCTTGCTCTCACTGTGTTCTACCTGTGGCTGGTGTGATCCCATGGTCCAATTTCATTTGCACAGCAACTCCTCTGAGCTGCCTGCTCCTGCCACCCCCATTTCAGAGGAGGTCGTGAGGTGCCGAAAGATGGGGCTCTCTTGGCCTCTGTGCTGTGCTAGCCCTCTACCCACTCCCCCCAAGCTGCCAATGTGGAGGGTAGTGGGAGACACCCACATTTGGTGAGCAGCTTGGGGGGGCTGGGGTGGAGGCAGGTGCCTCTCTGGGAGGGGAGAGGTGTTTGCTCCCCCCCCCCAGCCTTAGGGGATTGGGCAGCTGCCAGCTGATGTTATGCAGTAGCTTGAGTGGGATTGCAGGGCCGCTGTGGGGTGTGGCTCAGCTCCTGTGGCCAGGAGGAAAGACAGCAGGGTGTCAGCTTAGTGGAAGCGATGCTTCTTTTCACCTGCGGTGTGTGTATGTGGAGAGGGGCTGCATCTGTCAGGTGGGTGCTGAGTCAGATATGGAGGGACAGCAGGTAGGGGCAGGAGGGCACGCTGTGTGCTGGAGTGGGTGTGGCTGGCTCCATGCCATGCAGGTGTGACTGGGGTTGTGTAAGAATGCTGAACTGGAGTGGGCAGAGATGCATAGGCAGGAGCATTCAGAAATGGCCCCCAGCTCGCATCTCTGCTAAGCCGGTCTCAGTGTCTGCATCTGTGGGATGGGATCATGGCGTGCTGGGGGCTGTGATGGAGGAGATGCAGGCAAGGCACTTCTTGCAGCTGCCTGGTCCTCAGGGACTGGCCGTGGGCAGGGCCTGGGGGGCTGGGAGCCCAGTGGCTGTGTGGAGGCGCTGCCTGCCGCTGCTGTGTATCCGCCCTGGGGTGGCAGTGGCAGGTGGAGCTTCCCCGAGGGTGCCCTGGACCTGTACATGTGTAGGAGGGAAGGTAGTGTTTGTGTTGTAAAATTTTGTGTTGTAGTGATGTGTGGTTTAGTGGACCAAGCTGGTGCGTGGGTGTGTGTGGGAGTTGTGCAGGGGGCTTGTGCATAGATCTGCATAGCCGTGTGTGGAGTGTACAGGCACACAGGAATCTGTGGGTGGATTTGCCCAGAGGCGTGCTTGGAGGCGTATGTGGGGCTTGCATGGGGGCCGTGCTTGGAGGCATGCCTGCGTGTGTGTGTGTGTGTGTGTGTGTGTGTGTGTGTGTGTGTGTGTGTGTGTGGGTGGGTGTGCATGGGTCTGGGATGTAGGCATGTGACAGGGCTATGCATGGAAATGTCATGGGGTTGGGTTCAATTTGGCCTTGGGGGAGGCGAGTGCATGAGCCATGTGGTCACAAGTCTCTGCCGAGGTTTGTGTGGGGCATCTGTGGGAGTGCGACATGAAGATGGGGTGTGCATCTCTGGACCCCTACGGCACACATGTAGATGAGGGGCTCTGGATTAGCCGGAGGGTACTGCTGTGTGTTGGGCTGTATTGCTCAGAAGCTTCAGTGGGTAGGTAGACTGGGTCCGTGAATATTGCTCGTAAGTGTAAATGTGTATATGAATGGGCCACGGGGCTATTTTATCTACCAATGTGTTACATGCATGTGTGCCCTGGGGAGTGTAGTATGCACATGTGATATCAGTAACTGATAGCATAGTAACTGCCACCAGCTCCTAGGTGTGTGTGTGTGTGTGTGTGTGTGTGTGTGTGTGTGTGTGTGTGTGTGTGTGTGTGTGTGTGTGTGTGTGTGTGTGTGTGTGCGTGCGTGCATTGGGCGGGTTTAGATGTATCTGCTGGAGTGCATTTCCTGTATGTCGAGGTAATATTGGGGCTGTAATCCTCTCTTGGTTGCTTTGTGTGTGTGCATGCACTGGTGTGGTGTCCAGCACAGGAGGGTGGGATTTATGGAGGGCCACAGAGTAAGGGAGAAGGTGCCGGGTGTTTGGATCTGGTTAAGGCAATGGCATGAGTAATAATGCTCAGTATGCATGAAGTTATGCAAATACAGGGTCATTTAGGAATCAGGAGCTCTTTGTCACCCTCCTCAGGTACTGTGTGACTTCTAATGCTCTCTCAGGTGGTCCCCTCTTCAGCCCCCATCTCCTGGGAGCCACACTTAGCAGTCCTGGGGCCTCACCATCAAGCTTCCCAACCTTCCAGGGTGTTGAGTTGGGGGATTACTGGTTGGTAAGCCCCCCACCTCCCATGGGGTCTGCTTGTTATTGGGAAAGAGCATTCTCTTACAGGCAGGTTTGGAAAATCACTGCAGATAGCATCTCCCCAGCTTCCACTCATCCACAGAAGGCTAAATTAAGATGTGAGAGAATTCTCCCCTCAACCCCCCTCTCTCCTTTCTTCCCTCTTATCTCCCTCTCATCCCTGCCTTCCCCTCCTCCCCCCAAGTCTGCCAGCTCCCACCTCCCTCTGCCCTCTGCTTCTTCATCCCTGCCCTGTGCATGTCCCCCCAATCCTCTGTGCCTCCATGATCTCTCCCTCTCTTCACCCGCATCTCTGTGGGGAGCTGGAGCTCCTGGTCCCTAGCATGGAAGAGATGGTCGTCATGGTAACTGTTGTCATGTCAATGGCTACTGAGCTAGGGATGAATAGTATCTAGGTGAGAGCTACCTGAGTAGAGGCTGATGGGTTCACAGGAGCTGTGTGTTGTCCCTCAGCCTCAGAGCCATGTAGACATATCCCCTCACACCACGCCCCCACACATGCCTGTGCTTCTGCAGCCCCAAAGCCACACTATGCTTTCTGTGTCTGCCGTTAGGTGGGTATGTTGCAGTGTGTGCCTTCTCACTGTGTTTCTTTTTTTTTCTTTTTTCTTTTTTTTTTTTTTTTTGCCAGTCCTGGGCTTGAGCTCAGGGTTTGAGCACTGTCCTTGGACTTTCTCAAGGCTAGAGCTCTACCACTTGAGCCTCAGCACCACTTCCAGCTTTTTGCTATGTATGTGGGGTACTGAGGAATCAAACCCGGGTCTTCGTGCATGCTAGGCAAGCACTCTACCACTAGGCCAAACTCCTGGCCCCTCTCACTGTGTTTCTGAGTGTATCATTTTCAAGGTCTTCAAAGGGTCAGGTCTGTGTGTCTACCTGGAAGCAGGGTTTAAGGACTAACATTAAAGTCACCAGGAAATGGGGACTCTTGAGAATTTCCTGATTTGACTTACTATTTTATTGGTTTGGGGTCCCAGGAACTACAGACCTCTTCCAATCAATCCTCTCAGCTAGTGGCCTGCCAGCCACTCCTTGGCCTGCCTGGAAGGACAGAATGATAGTGGTTCCTGCTGGGCTGTAGTTCTGCAGCATGACTTCAGGCTGCGTTCTGTCTTTCTTTTGAATATAATTTCATAGGTATTAGTATTTTTTGTCATTGTTGTTGGTCATGGGGTTTGAAATCTGACCCTGGGCATTGTCCCTGAGCTCTTCAGTTCAAGGCTACTGTCCTACCCCTTGAGCCACAGCACCACTTCCAGTTTTCTAGTGATTAATTGGAGATAAGAGTCTCATGGACTTTTAGTGCCCAGGCTGGCTTTGAACCACCATCCCCAGATCTCAGCCTCCTGAATAGCTGAGATTATAGGCATGAGCCATTGTGCCCGGCTCATAGGTATTATTAATATGTTGTGCAGAGGGGTTACCATTTCATAAGTCACCTAATGAGTGCATTCTTCTTTTTTTTTCTTTTTTCTGATCATGAAGCTTGAACTCAGAGCCTGTTCCTTCATTTTTTCCCCAATCAGGCTGCTTTCTGAACAACTGGAGAGGCAGGTGCAAGGTCACCAGGGAACTTGTGGAAGGAAGGATGTGGTGGGGAGAGTGGTAGGCTTTAATACCTTCCTGAGCCTGGGGGTCCTGGGGGTCCTGGGGAGTTGTTCAGAGGTGGGAGCTAGTGAAAGTTGGACAATGGCTGCTCTGAGCTCTTGGAATGCCTACAAAGAAGGAAGACCCAGAGATTAGTCACGGGAGCAATTACTCTAATTGTTCCACTCCATGACTCACTGGCAGAAAGTAAATACTGATTAATTCATTACTGTGAGATGTGTGTGTGTGTGTGTGTGTGTGTGTGTGTGTGTGTGTGTGTGTGTGTGTGTGTTTCCATGAAGGGTATCTCCTGGCTTCTTGCCCTGGCTGGGTTTGGTAGGCCTTGGGAACAGGTGCTTGAAGCTGGGGATAGGAAGCCAGGACTGAGATTCTCTCAGCATTATACAAACTCCAGAAGGGCCTATCAGTGGCTGGAGTGTGAGAGGCTGAGCACAAAGTACCATGCCAGTCCAGCCCCCTCGCGCTCGCTCACCTTCCATGGTTCCCACTTCTGCTAAGGCATTTCAGGTGCTCGGGCACTGAGACTTGCTGAACCACTGGGTTCAACTGGTGTGTGATCCTATGAAAAAATGACCGGTTTCCAAGAGAAAATCACCATCCAGACACTGAGGGCTTCCTGTGATGTTCTCCTCCACCCCTGCCTCACTGGTTTTCTAACTTCAACTGCTGGGTGAAGCTGGAGGGCAAGGCAGGCCAGCTGCAAGGGCACTGGCTGTAACTCCCCGCTGTGGAGCCTCTGCTTGTTCAGCTCCCTGTGTGAGATGATTGCCTTTCTCTCTCCATTTCATGGATGATGACCCAAATGCTACATGCTTCAAATCCTAGACCCTCCGTTTATCCCTCCGTTTCCCTGGAGGCTCTCACGGGTGGGGACTGTGGCAGGACTTGGAGCGTGTCAGAGCAGAGCTGTGCCTGCCCCTCTGTGGGGGTCTGTAGTCCTGCTTTTGAGGTCCCTAATGCTGGCTCCAACTTCAGAGTTCCAGGTGTTGGGACAGAGCCGCAGCCAGGATCTCAACTTACCTTCCTGGGCTTGGGCTTAGGGAGGAGTTAGGGGCCTGGTGAATTGGAGCTTTGGAGAAGAAGCCTCCTCGCTGACCCTGCAGGTGGAAGGAGGACGTGGGTTCCACACTGAGTGTGTTCCTTGCACTGCAATGAGGCAGTTGTGGCTGGAGCTAACTTCCTGTTTGGGGAAGACACTAGGCCCGGGCTAGACCTGACACCACAAGCTCTCCTCTTCCTTCTTCCACCCACCCAAGTGCTTCCCTCCTGGACCCCTCACCTCCCTGCACCATGGCTGTCTGCTAAAGAACTTGGGCTGCATCTCAGGATTGTATCTCATCACATCCCAGATCTTTGTCACCCTGGTGGAGCCCCTGCTTCATACTAGACGTGTTCATCCCTGCCTGTGTGAGAATCAGTGCACTGCCTGTGAAGTCCCGCTCTTTGTCTTCACAGCTCAGCATGCTCTTCAATGAGTTGGTATTCTTCACTATAACTCGCTCCAGATCCCACAGTTAGGAAGTGAGAGGTCTCAGACCCAACCCCAGCACTACCCAGGGGTTCTAGTCAAGGCCATGGGGCAGCCAGGGGTCCCTAGTATGGTCATCAGGCATCTGCTGCCTGGCCCGTGAGCAGGTAGGAAGTGGCTTCTGGCTTTGTTGCCTACATGGCTGCCATGTGGCGTGCCCAGGCTGCCGGCCTCTGGAGCTGAGCCCTGGGTCTGTCTCTACTCTCTTAGGCTCAGCGCTGGCGCAGTGAGAACTTCGAGCGGCCTGTGGACCTCGAGGGCTCCGGGGATGATGACTCCTTTCCTGATGATGAACTGGATGGCCTCTACTCAGGGTCGGGCTCAGGCTGTAAGTATTCCCCTGGGGTCTCCCTGCCTGTTAGCACTGACCCTTGTGCACCTGCACCCCACTCCTTGAAGCCTACTTGGGCCTGTAAGAGTGAGTCTTCCCACAGCACAGAGGTCTCGCTTAGGAGGTCTTCTCAGGAATGAGAAGAGCAGAGCGTCCTATCTGGAGGGGACAGGCCAGGAAGGAACAGAGCCTCGGACTCCCAGCTCTCCATGGCCTCTTGTCTCTGAGCCTCCCCATGTGCTGTTTGTCTTTGCAGCCTGCCGTTCCTGCCCTCTTTTCCCTGGCAGGAAACAGGGACACCCTTCTAAGCTAGTGTTCTTGGCACTGCTCCACCCATGTGGAGGAGCTCGGCTGGCCATGGAAGTCCTCAACAGAGACAGTTTGATTGGCTCCTCTGGTGTCCAATCCACTGTGGCCAAGAGTAGGAATAGGATGCAGAGGGATTGCTGGTGCCTGGGCTCCAGAAATGGTCGCTGAAGGAGGTGGCTGAGGTAGCTCTGTGAAGGGGTCTGGAAGTGTCTGATGTGACATATAAGTCTGGGGCTACCCACGTCCCCAGCCTCTAGTGTCCTTTCCAGCTGGCTTCATTTTTTTTGTTTTGTGGTTTTTTTGTTTTTTTTTTTTTGGTCAGTCATGGGGCTTGAACTCAGGGCTTGGGCGCTGTCCCTGAGCTGAGGAGCACAGGGCTACTGCCCTACCCCTTGAGCCACAGCACCACTTCTGCTTTTCTAGTGGTTACTTAGAGATAAGAGTCTCACAGACTTTAGTGCCTGGGCTGGCTTTGAATCACAATCCTCAGATCTCAGCCTCTGAGTAGCTAGGATTACAAGCGTGAGCCATCGTGCCCTGCCCCAGCTGGCTTCTTTAGGCCTGCATTTTTTTTTTTTTAAGTCTTGGTAGAAATCCTTCCTAAAGTGTCACATCTCTGCTCCAAAACCTGCTTTCCCTACCCTTTCACACTCCCCTCTTCCTATCCTGGTCCTCACGCAGTCATCTTACTTCTAAGTTCCTTCAATTATCTGGTGTCATCAGTCGGGTGGCCCACATATGTCTTCTCTTGCAGTCTATCTTGGCTAGGAAGGCCAACGGCAAGGGGCTTAGTGACCCACTGCCTTGAGCTCATGCTAGGTATGTCCCTTGGTCATTCCTTTAACCCCCACTGAAATCTACAGTTGGATGGAACCTTGATTGCTCCCATAGGGCCTGGGGGCTGGACTAGTCCAGGAAGCCTTCCTGGCAGTGGTGGACCATGAAAGATTTGGGGCTAAGTGAAGAGATGGTGAAACCTTCCTCCTTTCCCTCATGTGTCCCTGGGAAGACGGGGTGGGGAGGGAGAGGGCGTCCCAGCATCCCAGTGCTGCTTGCTTGGGAGCCCCACAGCCCCCCACCCCAGTATGCTTCCTCTTCCCACCCCTCAGACTTCGAGCAGGAGTCGGGCCTTGAGACAGCCATGCGGTTTGGCCCTGACGTGGCCCTGGCCACACCTACCACGCCCGCTGTGCTGCCCACAGAAGACATCCAGCCTGTGGGCTCCCCATTTGAAGAGCTCCCCTCTGAGCACCCCAGCCCAGAGCCAGTCACCAGCCCCCCTGTGGTGACAGAGGCCCCGGAAGAGCCCAGCCAGAGAGCCACCACCATCTCCACCACCACAGCTGCCACTGTCGCTGCCACCACAGAGGCTCTGACCATGGCCACGGTCCCCGCCACCGCAGCTACCACTGTCGCCACTGCAGCTACCACTGTCCCCAGCTCCCCCGCGGTAGCCCCTGCCACGGCCACCGCTGCAGTCGTACGGACCACCGGCACACGGAGGCTATTGCCTCTCCCACTGACCACGGCTGCCACAGCCCGGGCCACCACCCCAACAGTGCCCTCGCCGCCCACCACAGTGGCCGACTTGGACACAGAGGCCCCAACACCCAGGCTGGTCAGCACAGCTACCTCCCGGCCCAGAGCCCTTCCTCAGCCAGCCACTACCCAGGTGCCCGATGTCATCAAGATGATTACCCTGCCCCTGGGGACGACTGCTCCCGGTCCCACCGAGGTGGCTCAGGTGGGTGAGGACAGGGCATGAGAGCGGAGGGGGCAGGACTGGACAGGGCTAGAAGAGGCTTGGAGGAGCCTGGCAGGGGTGAAGGGGCCAGAGGACCAGGCTGTGCCGGTCCTAGGAGAAGGGTAGATTCAATTGCCCTTGGGGTGATCGCGCGCGCGCGCGCGTGTGTGTGTGTGTGTGTGTGTGTGTGTGTGTGTTGGTTCTGATATGGTCAGGAGACCCTGGGAGGGAAGGAACTGGGTAAAGCGGCTGGCAGGGAGGACTCTAGCAAAGGCCACGCCCTCAGGAGCCTGTCAGCCTGGATTTTACTTGCCCACATGCCTCCAAGCATGCCCCAGTCCTTTCTCTCTCTCTCCTTCTCCTCACCTGTGAAGAGGAGAAAACAAGAAGTCTTTGGCAGTGGTGTGGGGCTGCGGTGCTCAGGACAGCACATGGCCATGGAGAAATGGTCTGCTTAGCTCACTCGTCCTCCTTGATATCACTGCCCTGGGCCTGAGCCTGATGGCCTCTGCCTGTAGAACTGTCCCTTAATGTGGGTGTGGCACATGCCTGGCCCTGTCACGTGCCTTGCCCTGGCTTTTGCAGTGCTTTCCTTATGCCCTCCTCACACCCACCTGTGGGGCACTGCCTCAATTCCTCTTACAGAAGAGGCCACTGAAACACAGGGAGTGGAAGGCACCTTTTTTGGCTCCATAGCAAGTAGTGGAGTCGGGATTTGAACACAGGCCATAGCTCCCTTGGCCTGCAGAGCCCAGCTTCTGTGCGTGTGTCAGGGGTGGCATGGGTGTGGGTGTTGATGAGGTAAAGATGGCCTGGGAGGGAGGGCATTAGGGAAATGGGATCTGCGGCTTGGTCCTCATGTGGCCCTCACGGAGGGATGCGGTGACCCTCAGCAGGTATTGAAGCCCTCTGTTTTGAGCTTCCTCCAGGACTGTCAGTCCCCCAGTTCCCCCACCAGTCCTCCCACCCCGCCCAAGCACAGGCCTTTCCTCTGGTGCTTCCATGAGCTGAGAGCCAAGCAGGAAGGGGGAACAACTATGTTCAGCACTGGACAGGAGCCAGGGTCTGGACTGCAGGTGCAGCCCCACACGCTGCCTGTCTACCTCACCCTGTTCTCCCGCCCACGCCCAGAGGGCTCCCTCTGCTCTCACTCTGGTCCAGAAGGAGAGAAGGAAGGGGCAGCCATCTTGTTCTAGGCCACTGGTTCCTTGGCCACGGGCCCCAGGGGCATCGTACTTTACAGGTTGTGTTCTGCAGCGGACTCCGGCTAAGGTGTTCCCCTCTGCCCCAGCCCCGGGCGGAGCAGGGTGGAGGACAGGCTCAAGCACACAGCAGCTGCACCCAGGACTCCCTAGATGGCTTCTTCCCTGGAAGTCCCCAAGGATTGTTCTGCAGTAGCCACAGGGGAAGTGAGGGGGACAGGAAGCAGACAGGATGTAACCAGACTGAGAAGAGAGGTGGCACAGGAGAGTGATTTGAAACACAGACTGTGGAAGTAGAGTGACTTGGATTTTAGTTCTGCTGCTAATACTTACTAGCTGTGTGTACACAGGCATGCCACTGAACCTCTCTGAGCAGAACTTACTACCACCCAGGGTGACAGTACCCCCTCCTCCTCAACGGGCCACTGCTCGCTAAGTGTGGTGGATGCTGGCACCACTGGGTCGGAGTGATGGCACGGGCTTGTGCGGGGGACCCCTTCAGGGTGCAGGAGCTTGGCTCCTCAGCTCACACCACTCTCTCTTTAGACCCCAACTCCCGAGTCCTTCCTCACCACGATTCGGGAGGAGCCAGAGGTGCCGGTGAGCGGTGGGCCCAGCGGGGACTTTGAGCTGCCAGAGGAGGAGACCACACAGCCAGACACAGCTAATGAGGTGGTGGCTGTGGGAATTCCCAAAGCCAAGCCGTCACCTCCATCTGGGACACTGCCCAAGGGCGCCCACCCCGGCCCCGGCCTCCTGGACAACGCCATTGACTCAGGCAGCTCCGCAGCCCAGCTTCCTCAGAAGAGTATTCTGGAGCGGAAGGAGGTTCTTGTAGGTAAGGCCTGGGCTCTGGCCCAGGGAGCCTGGGAGGAGCCCCCGCGTGCCACTGGCGAGGCCGCGTGGTTCTCTGGGAACCCAAGGCATGGGCTTCTAGGAGGAGGAAGACAATTGTCCTCCCCCCTTCCCCTGACCTTTGCTCTCCCCAATCTGACCTTGACTGTATCTCCACCAGCTTTCCTGGGTCGCTCTGTGCTAGAAGGACTTTGCTTCCTGGGTGCTAGTCTCTCGTCCAACCTTTGGCTCGATCTTTGCCTGCCCTTAGGACCTCTTGGGCAACATAGGCTATAGTCCTGTCCTGGCTCCCCACCTAGGGGCAGCTGCCACCTACCCAGCTCCCCTCTCACGTGGAGAGTGAGCAGGCCCATTATACTGGATAGATTCTGAGGAGTGTATCTGTCCAGAAGCTTCTGGGACACGGAGGTGTCATAATTGGGTGGGCAGTGGTTAGGAAACTTCGGTGCAACTTAGGGTGGCCATGGCACACACTTGTGGGGACCACCACGTCCCTCATAGGGCTGGCATGAGGATTTGGTGTGTTTGGTGATGAGCACTGGGGGCTGTCAAGGGCCTGGAAATGGTGCCTATACTGAGTCCAGCTTCACCGAAAACTGGAACCTCAGACCCAGGATCCCCATCCCGCTCCCCTCAACGCCCCCTCTGGGCCTTCAGTTTCCCTCCCTCCCTCCCTCTCCCCCCTCCCCTCCCTCCTCCCTCCGGGGCCCTGACCTCCATCTCTTCCTCTGCAGCTGTGATTGTGGGCGGTGTGGTGGGTGCGCTGTTTGCCGCCTTCTTGGTCACGCTGCTCATCTACCGCATGAAGAAGAAGGACGAGGGCAGCTACACTCTGGAGGAGCCCAAGCAGGCAAGCGTCACCTACCAGAAGCCTGACAAGCAGGAGGAGTTCTATGCCTAGAGGAGCCACAGTGCCTCCTGCAGTCTCAACACCTCCCTCCCCTGCCCAGTCCCCAGCCCAGAAGCCCAGGCCTGAAACTGGGAGCCCAGCCTCAGTTCTTCTCTGCCCTCCCTATCAAAACCTGCCCAGGCTGTCAGCATCACACACATCATCCCTGAGCAACAGGGCACTACCATCTGCCCCAGACTGTGCCCTCACCAGCTCATCTCTTGTTCCCACCACTACCAGCCTGGGGCTTCAGGATCTTATGTCTGATGGACAGAGGAAGGAAGCTCCTGATTGGCTGGTGGAAGCGGGGGTGGGGAGGGAAGGGTTGGGACTGGTGACAGCCCAGGTCATTGGCTCACCTGCTCACCCCGCAGGGCTTGGGTGAGCTCTCCTTTCTGGGGTGGAGAGGTCAGGTTGGTTGGATTTCAGGACCAATATGTGGCAAACTCAGCTCTCAAAATCATGCAGACACTGAAGCCTCTTGCTCTTGTCCCAGGGGCTGTCTCTGCTGGGTGACAAGGTGTCCTTGGTCACTTGCCTCTCCTGTGGCAGGACTGTGGTCCCTCTCTCCTGCGTAGTGCACTTGCACCTGGGCTGCTCCCCCTCTCCACTGTCCCCTGGGGAATGGCTTCCTCTGGGCCTCTGTGCCCACAGGAGAGGGAGCGCCGGCATCTCTCCTTGAGTGTCTCTACACCATCGTCCACGTTTACAAACACTGCCATGTTCACACCCAAGACAGAAGCGCGTGACAGGAAGTCATACGTAGCCCTGACTGCCCAGACAACCGAGACAAACCACCCCCACACATCTCCTCCCAACAATGTTTCTCTTCATGCATTGCCCCAGTAACCCTGAAACACGCAAGGCAAGTCCCTGGGCATGGTCACGAGGGGAGATGACCACGCAGGCCTCCTCCTCTGGTGCCCCTACACACATCCAGTGCTACACGTGGCTCCTCCAAACTTTCAGGCTCCAGGGAAGGTGGAATCCAGCTGGGGCACTCAGCCCATATTGGGTCCCCTTGAGTTGCCCCATTTCCACTCAGTGACCCCCTACGACGCCTGCACCAGCCACATCTCCCCCCCCCCCGCCCCCAGCCTTGTCAGACAATCCCACAGGGATGCACGGTCTCACCGCACACGAACCACATTAGTGCTGGAGGAAGACAGGAGGGCACCCACCTTTCCTGGAATAAAGTGGTGGTGGGGAGGGGGTCATTGCCACAGCCTCTCAGGGCTTTGTGCACCTGTGGGCCGGGCCTGGCCCCCAGCTGCCTCCCTCCCTCCTGTGGCCACAGGGCAGGCTCAAGACCAGCCCCCACCAACCCTGGGCAAGGCCGAAAGAAGATTGCCCAGGCTACGGAGGGGCCTTGGCTGTCCCCCAACCAAAGGCCCAGGTGGAGGAGGCAGTTCTGGCTTCATGTCTCCCCATGTCCCCTTCCTGCTGTGAGCCAGGGGCTGACTCTGCCTCCCAGGACACCAGTCTCCAAAGTGCCTGTGAGGGCGGGCCTCTGCCCGGGCCCTCTGCACCCCAGCCTGACCAGGCTGGCCTCCGACCCACCCACCCCGGCCTCCCTATGGACACCTGCTGGCCCATCTGACCAAACAACTCTGGTTGATGCTGGCTGCACCCCAGCTGGCAACTGCCCACTCCAGTGCCCCAGACCCCAAGCGCAGAGCTTAGATGGGCAGGGGCAGGTGGCAGTGGGGGAGGGGTGTTAGGCCCCAAGCCCACCTCCCTTTCTTTGTTACTCCTGAAAGTGGGGTCATTTTGTAGGCATTTTAAGACATGGGGTCACCATTCTCCTCTGGGGGAAGGGGTGCCTGGCGGGGGCTCTTGGAGCCTAAGGGATGTGGTGTGAGTTGTGATTGGCTGGCCCCCCCACCTCTCACTCATAACCCAGATTCACATCAGCTCCCCTCCCCCCCAGTTTATTTTCTGTTACTTGTCTAGATTCCCCGGCAGCAGACTTCAGTGGGCTGGGGGGAGGGACGGGGAGCTGAGGCCACAGGGGCAGAGTCCCAGAACTAGATGCATCTTGTTTCCCTGGGGGTAAGCTCCCAGGTGGGGCTCCATCTTCCAGACCCCCAAGACTGACTTGCTGGCTCTAGAGCTCTGTAAGGAAGCCAGTCTTTGAAGAAGGGCAGGAGGGGAAAGAATTCTGGGCCTAGGAGACCCGGAAGAGGCGGTGTGGCGTCGGCCAGCCCTCACTCCGCCTGCGCCCCCATGGGCTACTGCTCCAGTGAGGAGGCCAACAGCCAGGGTGGCAGAGAGGAGGCAGAGCCTGGGTGCCCGCCTCCAGGGACATGGCATGGGGGGCAGGGTGTGGAGAGGGAGACCCAGCAGTGGGTACTGTTTCTGCATTGGGTAGAAGCCCACTTTTCACATCCTGTGGGCTGGCTCTGGACTTAGGGCTGTGAGCTCAGCCTCCTGGCACAGGTCCCCCCTTTTGTCCCAAACATTTGAGAGCTGAGGCTAAGGGCCTGGTCCACGGAGCCCTGGACACAGGGCCCATGTCTAGGCTTTGTCCTTGTGAAACTTGGTCTGAGCTGCCTGGCTCCACTGAGCTAGCCTGACGGGTGCATGGCAGTTCAAGAGAGTGTGGCTCGAAGGCTGAGCTGGAGCCCTCTGTGGTGCAATGGGGGGTGTAGGACTCCTCACTCTAGGTACGGTTTGGTACGTGTAGGACCTGCCCAAACAGGTCCACAGACACCCTAATGCTTCCTCGAGGGTGTCGGGCGCCCTGACATTTCCTGGAAATACAGCGCATTCCAAATGAGAGGGAGCTTGTGTGGCCTGAGCTGTCCTTAGCTTCGGCTTTTGGAGAGCGCAGTGCAGGCTGACGGCCATAGAGCTGCAGGTGGGGCTCACTCAGTCTCTCCAGAGAGCCATCCAGGGAGTGTCACCTGCAAGCCTGTGGCAGGGGTGTAGGGTGCTCAGGCCAGACTCCTGTGGTTGGCAGAGCTGCCCACCAGGCCCCTAGGCCCAGGTCACACACAGGGAACAGACCTGGCTTTGTCTGCAGGGCAGGGCAGGGCAGGTGGGGGCTTCTTGGCTCTCCTGGCTTTTCTCTGTCAGCTGCATTCCTGGCCTCGCCTCACCAGGCCTCCTGTCTGTAAATAGAAGCCCACAAACTATGTACAGATTTAGAGATGCCACCTGGGCCCTGAAAGTCACCATCTGAGGGGCCAATGGCTCCAGCATCTCCCAGGTGCTTGCCCGGCGCCTCTGTGCACCTGGCCCTAGTGTGGCAAATGCATGTAAATATTTTTCGTAGGCAGCGTGGCTCCAGGGAGCCCCCTGAAGAGTGTCCCCCCCTCTGGTGCGTCCTTTCTCCTGTACAGAGACAACTCCCCCCCAACCCCCAACCTGGCCTGCCACAGCTGGGAATCTGTTCTTCCCTGCCCATAACCTGTTTATTAATCATACCTGCCCTGAGTTCATGGCCAAAACTTCAAACAAGGAGAAGCGGACGAGACAGAGTGGACAAAGACAGGCACTGCCTGACATGGGTACCCATCTGTCCCCTCGGGAAGGAGCTGGTTTGGTTTTTTGTTTTTGTTTTTTAACATTTTCCGTGCTGTGCCCATTTATAAGAGGAAATAAAATTAAGCTGAAAGGAAGCACTGTGGCCAGAGAGTGAGATAAATATGGAGACTGGAGGTCATCCCCTCTTGGCCTCAGCCTCCTTCCTCTTCAAAGGAAGTCGAGCCAAGCAGGGGAAAACAGACCCTCGCGGGAGCAATTAAGATAAAGGCTGCTGTTGGCTGAGGGTTTGGGAAACCTCAGAGCTGAGCGTGGTGAAGCCAGGCTGGGGTTGCTATGGGTGTGAGCTGGGGCAGCGGCGGCGGGGGGTGGGGGGGTTCCTTCCAGGCGGAGAACACTGGCTTTAGGCCGCAAAGAAAATCCTGGCATCATGGAATATCAGGGCTCATCACGTTGGGGCACTTGGGCCGGTGTTGACATTTCCCCACCCTTGATTCTGAGCTACTTGACTTCTCTGAGCCTCAGTTTCCCCACCCTTCATGTGGGCTGGAAAATTCTGTTGGTGAGGGAAATATACAACTGAGCCTGTTCACAGAGTTGTTGCTGATGGAGGCAGAACAGAGCAGAGCCTGGGAGAGGTTGGTTGGCCTGGATCACCTCCTGGCTCCTGACTTACAGGGCTGGGAAGGTCTTGGAGCCATGCCAGGCCTGGCAGGGTGTGGAACCTTGCCCGCAGAACCCATACTTGGGTGCTTCCTAGCTCCTGCTATGTGGGGAGCTACGGGGTCCACCCAGCTATCCCCCAGCCCTTCCTCTTCCCTGTCTCTTCTGTTGCATGCCGCTCTTTGTGTGGTACCGAGGAATCGAACATGAGTCTTTGCGAATGCTAGGCAAGCAGTCTTCCACTAGGCCAAACTCTTCTGTCCCCTGCCAGGGGACAGTCCCTAGGTATGTGTCAAGGCCACACTCTTCCCTTCTAGGAGGGAGAGCGCTCCATGACCCACACATGATTCAGGAGCCTTTTCCTCTTCATATGTGCTATACAGAGCCCTAAGGTAGCGTTAGGCCTTAGGCCTATGGATTTGGCTTCAACCTTCCTCTTCCTCCTGTCCTCTCCATCTCTTCCTTGTCCTCCTTCCAATAAAGATTGTCCACTCAGGGCTAGAAGTGTGGCCTTGTGATAGAGTTCTTGCCTCGCATGCATGAAGCCCTGGCTTCAATTCTTCAGTACTGCATATACAGAAAAAGCTGAAAGTGGTACTGTGGCTCTAGTGGCAGAATGCTAACCTTGAGCAAAAAGTGCTGAAAGACAGTGCCCTGATACTGAGTTCGAGTCCCAGGACTGGCCCAAAATAAACAAACTAAGTGCTTGGCAGTTCAGAGACAAATCAGAGCCCCAAAGCCTTACTGTGGGACCTCAGATAGCTTGCAACCTTGTGCCTGTAAAACACGGCACCACCTAAGTGGCTCTGGCCAAGGGCTGGGCCATGATTAGAAGCCTGCTGGTAGGTAAAGAGCTGATGTACCAGGTTCAAAGCCAGGGTATGTAGCAACACTTCTGGATGGCAACCCCTCCCCCCTCCTGACTTCCCTTAGTTCACTGTGCTACTTCACCTTAACCCCATCAGCTTCCCTGTTGAATCTAACTGGTAAGATTGTCATCTCAGAAGAGAGCTTGGTCTTGGAGCCAAGCAGACACCCCTCTAGGCTTCAGCATCCCCACATGCTAATGGACACAAGAAACTTGCTATTTGTTGGCTGTTGTGCGGATCTGCATGGAAGCAGCCAGCAGGAAGCATGGCCTCTACAGCTGTGGCCTCTACACAACTTAAATTCCTTTGCAGTTTCCAGCTTTTACTGGGAAAACCTTTATTCAAATCCCAACTCTGCTAGGGAGTCACTGTGTGACCTTGTCATGTGACCTTGGGTGAGTTACTGGGACTCCCAAGTTGTCTCACTGTGCAGTGTGGGTAGCGGCACTTCCGTGCTGGTGCACACAGCACTTAGAACCTTGCCAGACACAGAAGGCCCTGCTCCTATGTGAGCTGCACACTGTCAGCAGGGCCCAGCAGCCGCCTGCGAACAGAATCAAACAACGCATGTCCACTTTGGTGTGGACCATGACTGCGGCGAGGGATGGTGGCTGCCTGGCACCATGGACGGGTTGCAGGGAGCTGAGCCTTTCCTCTCTGGGTCCTTTCACCCAAGGGATGAGCAACCAAAGTGAGAAGGAAGGAGGAAGAATAGCCCATTGTTTCGGGCAGCCCAAGAGGTCACAGTGGCCAGCCCCAGCTGCCCTGAGAACAGAGTGTGCTCTCCTTCCCAGCGGCCGCCCACCCTGTCTCTGCCATGCTGAGGGTCACCTGGGGGCTGAGGATCGAGGCTCAGCACTGCCAGAGCTGGGGGCCTATTCAGGGAGGAAGGAGATGGAGACTGGCATAAGGGCAGAGGAATGAAGCTTAAGGCTAGGGGGGTAGCCAGCAAAGGCCACTGGAATGAGGAGCTGTGTCAGGAACCCAGGTACATTTTAGCTCTGACCTCCTGATTGGAGGCTGAAAGAGAAGAAACCCGAGGCCCTGAAGCTGTGGCCTCTGACTAGAAGTTCCTCCATATCCTCCTTCTACCATGAGCCAGCTGTGTGAAGGTGAACAGGTGACAGTCTATAAGGCTTGATGGCAGTACCAGTGTACCAGAAGCGATTGGGACTCAAAAATGTGTGAACTCATGGTGTTTGTGTGGTGCCTTTTGGTTGCCAAATGCGTCCACAGACATAGTCTCCTTCAGAGAATTACTACCCTGTTTCACAGATGGAAATAACTCAACTTCTTCAATAAAGGTACTGCAAGAGCTGGGCATCAGTGCTGTCCTAGCTACTCAGGATGCTGAGATCTGAGGATCGCAGTTCAAAGCCAGGCTGAAAAGGAAAGTCCTAGAGACTCTGAACTCAAATGAACCAGCAGAAAACTGAAAGTGGAACTGTGGCTCAAAAGTGGTAGGAGAGCAGAAAAACCTCTGGGACAGCACCCAGGCCCTGAGTTCAAGCCCCACAACCAACCACAATAATAAGATATTGCAAGGGATAGTAGGAGAATATACATGAAAGTTTTTGATGTGTTATCCAGACAACCACTGAACTCCTGAACAAAAATCTATGTTGGTGTTTCAGCCGCCTGAGTAGCTGGGACTACAGGTGTGCACTAGGCCACCCAGCCAGAAAATTTACAAATAAAATGAAAAGACTTGTTCACCAAACAATGTGTGAACCCAAAGGGATCCCGACTGAAACACAGTTATTAAAAATGCCAGTTATGGGGCCTGGAGTTTGGCCTAGTGGTAGAGTGCTTGCCTAGCATGCACGAAGACCCGGGTTCGATTCCTCGGTACCACATACATAGAAAAAAGCTGGAAGTGGTGCTGAGGCTCAAGTGGTAGAGCTCTAGCCTTGAGAAAGTCCAAGGACAGTGCTCAGGCCCTGAGCTCAAGCCCAGGACTGGCAAAAAAAAAAAATGCCAGTTATATCCAGGTGCTAGTATTGCCTCACGCCTATAGCCCTAGCTACCCAGAAAACTGATATCTGGAAGATGACAGCCAGTGGGAGTTTGTTCTTCACAAGCAGTCAGGCTGTGTGTGTGTGTGTGTGCGTGCACACGCACACGCGAGCCATGGTGTTTGCTTTCTCAGAGTGATATGGTCAGATTGGTGGTTTGTAGAACTGTCCACAGAGAGGAACTGAGTCAGGCTGAGGGCACTCAGGAATGGTGATACTCCAGGCCTTTCCTTCTGGTGTCTCCCACAGCACCTGGCCAGTGTGAGTGAATGGCTGTGTGAAATACAGCCCAGCCACTGGGGTTCAGCCCTCCCATCCCACAAGGTTGGACTTCCCGATGAAGCATGGGGGTGGGAGGGTGGAGGGAAGGGGACCCTCACTGTCAATCTCCCAGAAGCGGAGGAAGGGAGAGCAGGGAAGAACTACACTTTGCCACCTGATGCCACATAAGAGGACTTTGGAGAAAGAAGAAACTGGGGAGGGGCAGGTAACCTAGCAGGCTTTCCTGGAGGAGGTAGGACTGTGGAGAGCAGGCAGTGCCAGGGAGGAGGAGAAGTCTCGACAGAGGTTGACAGGAGGGGAAATGGGTAGCCTAGAAGAGTGGCCCTCCCTCGGTCTCTCCTCCCTCCCCCACTCCTATGGTCTTGGGGTGGGGGTGCCTGGCTGCTCTGGAACCAGACTCAGCTGCATTTCTGAGTCTCTGGTTGAGGGAGGGGGCGGGCTGGGCTGGAAAAGCCTTCCATTGTGCAGAGTGAGGCTGGCTGGGCAGTGGGGGCGGCTCCAGAGAGCCCATTGTCTGCACCCTGGGCCCCCAGTCCTTGCTGGCCTTGGACTCAGGGCAGGATCTTGGAGACAGGTTGTCCGGGCTTGGTTGGTCCTGATGTCACAGAGGAGGGAGGGGGCAGGGCAGAGGGACATTAGCATCCTTTAAGGCTGGCCTGGGACACTGGCCATTCCATCTCAGAACCCAGAGAGGTAGTGTGACTTGTCCGGGGCCACACAGCTAGTCTGTTGTGCACAGTCAGAGGTTTGGAGGGTCCCCAGGCAGGCCAAGCCCTCAACAGTGCCCCCAGTGACTGGGGTGGGGTGTCGGGAGGAGCTGCACTGGCTGCTTCTGTCTGGGGCAAGGCCTCAGGATCTAGTGTTTGGGGGAGAGGGGAGGGGCAGGAGGGCTTGGTCATGTCTAGTCTTGAAGCTGGCCCTGACTTTTCCTATCAGTCCTTGCATAGACTCCTGAAAATTGTTTAATCTCTCTGGCCCTCAATATCTCCTTCTTTAAAGGAGAAAAGTTGGGAGAGAGCAAAAGAAGGGGTGAAATGTCACAAAGAAATGTACTCATTACCTGAACTACATAGCTGTAACCCTTTTATATATCACCCTTACAATAACAATAAAAAAAGTTTTAAAAAAAGGCTGGGAGTTTGACCTAGTGGTAGAGTGCTTGCTTAGCATGCTTGAAGACCCAGGTTTGATTCCTCCGTACCACATACATAGAAAAAAAAGCTGGAAATGGTGCTGTGGCTCAAGTGGTAGAGTTCTAGCCTTGAGAAAGCCCAAGGACAGTGCTCAGGTCCTGAGTTCAAGGCCCACGACTGGGAAAAAATAAAGTTAAAAACATAGAGGCTCAGCTCATACCTATAATCATAGTTACTCAAGTAGGTTCATGGTTCAAAGCCAGCCCCAACAGTAAAGTCCATGAAACTCTTATCTCCAAATAACTACCAAAAAAGCCAGCTATGACTCAAATGGTAGAGTGCCAGCCTTGAATGATAAAACTAAGGGTCAGTGACAAGCCTTGAGTTCAATACTGTCACAAAAAAAGAAGAAAGGGAGGAAGGAAGGAAGGAAAAAGAATTCTCTTTCTGCGTGCAATGGCAGGCTCTGTGGTCAGGCAGTCCTGGCTGTGTGTTTCTGGGCAATCCTCCCTTCTCTGATTCCCTTTCCTCAGTAAAGTATTGAAGAGGTGAGGACTGGCTTCATGGGGCAATGGTTCTGGGCAAGTCCTGTTGATCCAGGTTACAGGGAGGTTAACTGGGTTAAGATGGGGCGCTGGGTCCATGGAGGTGCTTGCCAAGTGTCCTGGGTGGGCGTTCAAACCCAGGGCTCCCTCACCAGGCGTAGTTATGGTGGCTGGTCTGCACCGGGCTTGGGAGAGGTGCAGCATGGTGTGTCTGGGAAAGTGCGTGTGCCTGAGTGCTGGAGTGCGAGTGGTGAGTGCAAGGCAGAGCCCTGCATCCAGAATTGAGCTATGTGCCAGGAATAAGCTGCTTCTCAAGGCCTGCCTCCCAGGAGGGGGGTGTGTAATGAATGTTTCTAGAAGCCCCTGCCAGGCAGAGATGAGAGGTGCTAGGAGCCAGCCCGCGCTGGAGTCTAGCAGCGGCTGGGAGCCCAGCCTTATTATATTAACAAGCATCCGGGTGATGATTATCAAGAACAAGATTAGTCACCAGGCGGCCACCCTCCCCGAGGCTGCCAGGGAAAGGCAGCAAAGCCAGGTCTGCTCAGGCCTTTCTGCCCCAGCACTTGCCTTGGGGCCAGGCACCATGCCAAGCCTATTAGATCTTTGTCTAGTCTATCTTTCCAAAGCCCTGGGCTTAGTATTAGTGTCCTCACTTTACAGATGAGGAAACTGAGACCCAGCAAGGAGTGCTGCTGGTACTGGTACTTGAACTCAGAGCTTAGGCACTGTCTCTGAGCTTTTCCACTCAAGGCTGGTGCTCTACTGCTTGAACCACACCACTTCCTGATCTTTGCTGGTTAATTGAGGATAAGAGTCTCATGTACTTTTCTGTCCAGGCTAACTCCAAACCTTAATTCTCAGATTTTAGCCTCTTGAGTAGCAGGATTACAGGCATGAGTCAGTATATGATTTTTTTTTTTTTTGCCAGTCCTGGGCTTGAGCTCAGGGCCTGAGCACTGTCCTTGGACTTTCTCAAGGCTAGAGCTCTACCACTTGAGCCTCAGCACCACTTCCGGCTTTTTTCTATGTATGTGGTACCGAGGAATCGAACCCGGGTCTTCATGCATGCTAGGCAAGAACTTTAACCACTAGGCCAAACTCCCGGCCATATGATTTTTTTTTTTTGCCAGTCCTGGGACTTGAACTCAGGCCTTGAACATTGTCTCTGAGCTCTTTTTGCTCAAGGCTAGCACTCTGCCACTTGAGCCACAGAACCACTTCTGGCTTTTTCTGTTTATGTGGTGCTGAGGGACTGAAACCTGCTTCACGCATGCTAGGCAAGCTCTCCACCACTAAGCCACATTCCCAGCCCTAGCATTTGGATGTTGGTTGTTTCTGAATGTACCGGCAAACATTTGCGGTGGACTGGACTCTGAGTTTTGTGGTGATTGGCCCCTTTAATAGTCACACTAGATCCTCTGCAGTGGGGAAACTGAGGCACAGAGGTGCTAACTACTTGCTGTGTCCCACTGCCTTTGCCTTCTAGGGCTTTCTTCTGTGCTCAGAGCCAGTCAGTCTAGATGATGGATGTCTAGAATTCTTTCCTCTGCAGCTCCAAGATCAGAGGTGCGTGGGGAGTTTTCTTCTTGCTCCTCATGGTCGTAGTACCCGCTCTCCCCATCCATTTCCCAGTCCCCTGAGTTTGGTCTAGCATCCACAGGCTTAGGAGAGAGGGGAAGGGGGTGACAGATGCTCCCTCCCCCAAAGCTTGTACCACTAGGACAAGAAAACCCTTGTATTTAATAGGTTTGAGTTGATTTATTTTGTTTTCAGTCATAGGAATTGAACTCAGGGCCGGGGTGCTGTCCTTGAGCTCTTTTGCTTAAGGCTAGCACTCTACTACTTCCAGTTTGGAGCCACAGCTCCACTTCTGGTTTTCTGGTGCCTAATTGGAGATAAGAGTCTCGAGGACTTTTTTGCCCAGGCTGGCTTTGAACTTCAATCTTCAGATCTCAGTCTCCTGAGTAGCTAGGATTACAGGTGGGAGTCACCAGGATTGTTAAGGGCAAAGATGGGAAAGAGAGAGGGGAAAAGAAAGATGGAGGGTGAATAATCCTGAAACCCACTACAACTGTGGATGAAGACTTGTATTCGTGGAATCTCAATGCAACAATACATATATGGAGGGCTGTGGGGGAGGAAGCAATAGAGAGGCTCACTCTGAGCAAGACAATATATGGGCATCTGAAACTGGTGCTTCATGTAATCAATACACGCTAAAAACAAAACAAAACCCCCTGAACAATAGGAAAGCAAAGCAGGCGTGGATGGGGTGGGGAGGGGACCACAGAGGGAGGGAGGGCTAAAGAAGGGGATGAATGAGGATGAATCGGATGAACTAGTTTATTTGCACATATTAAAATAGGACAGTGAAGCCAGACACAGTGGTTCACGCCTTTAATCCTAGCTACTCAGGAGGCTGAGATCTGAGGATCTCGGTTCAAACAAAGCCAGCCCAGGTACTACAGTCTGTGAGACTCTTCTCTCCAATTAACCTCCAGAAAACTGAAAGTGGTGCTGTGGCTCAAGGGGTAGGGTGGTAGCCTTGAGCTGAAGAGCTCAGGGACAACACCCAGGCCCAGAGTTCAAGCCCCATGATCGACAAAGAAAGAAAGAAGGAAAGAACAGGACAGTGAAACCTGTGCACATATTTTTTGTTCGTTGGTACTGAACCTTGCACTTTTTTTTCTTTTGCTCAAGACGTGTTGTTCCACCACTTGAGCCACACCTCATAGATGTTCCTGTCCGGGCTAGCTTCAAATTATGTTCCTTAGACCTCAGCCTCCTGAGCAGCTGAGATTACAGGTGTTAACAACCGGTGCTCAGCTTAGAACTGTAAGAAAGAGGCCTGGGAAAAGGGAGAGGGATAGGAATGGGTGAGGCTAACCAGGACTCATGTGTGGAAACATCACAATGAATTCCCCTTGGACAACTCATGTTTGCTAATAAAAAATGTTACAGTTCTCTTAGGGTTTGAACTCCAGGCCTCCTGTTTATGAGGCAGGGGCTCCACCATTTGAGCCAAGCCTCTAGTCCAATACTGCTTTCTTCCTGGTGACCTCAGGCAAATGACTTGACCTCTCTGAACCTCCCTCTCCATGGGCGTTAGGAACAGGTGCTACCTCAGGACCTGCTGTGGGCACAGAGTGGGCATTTGGTTGATGTCCAGACTGGCAAACATGGAGAGCTCAGTGCCTGCCACCCTGTGGCTCAACCTCTGGGAGTTTGACAGGCAGGAGGGCAAGTTTTTCTGGGAGTTGCAGGTGATAGGCTGGGGACTGAACGTCCAGAGTGGGAATGGCAGTGATGGGGTGGGGCCCCGCTGTGGGCTCTCCACACTGGGGTCAGTCATCTCCCAGCCCCCAGAGCCAGTCCAAGTTGTCTATCCAGCTCCCTTGCTTGGGAACAGGTCATGTCATTCTGGATCAGTGGCTGCCATCCTCAGAAGAGGAAATCTGAATCCAAACACAGAGATGAAGGTGGAGACAAGATTGGCACTGCCCCAGCGGAGGGCACGAGGTGGGGCTGGCAGCACACAGTAGTCTCAGAAGGCCCTGATCTTGATCTCAGCCCCTAGAATGGCGAATACAAAGTTTGTGCTCATTTGTTCCCAGTCAATGTAAGAGACAATCCTAGAAGAGGGGACAAGAAGGAAGCTGAGAGAGGTTAAGTCAGCAGCCCAAGGCACAAGGCTCTGGGGCCAAGGTCACTTTTGAACCTGGCCTGCCTAGCTCCAAAGCTCCTGCTCTTAGTCATTGTCATGTGGGACTAGACACCCTGTTTGGTGGCGCTTTGTGCCCAGGCTCTATAGCGTGGCTGGCCTCAGTCTTGAAGGTAGACAGGCCGGGCCAGCAGGAGACCTTAGAAGGTGTCCTCAGGTCACAGAAAGCTCACCCTCGAGGCCCCTTCCCTGTCACGGGGATGTCTGTTTGGTGTGTGGAACCTGGGACTGAGGCTGGCTCATGTTTTCAGAAGGCCTTACCTCCCACTGGCCTGGCCACCTGGGGCCGGTGATGTCAGCTCCTTGGCCTCAGTTTTCCCATCCAGAATATGGGGAGATGAGCATATGTCTGACTCTGGGGAGGGGTGAGCTGGGGAAACAGGGAAGAGTCTGGGAGCAGCGGAGTGGGAGACAAAGGGCTGTTGTTACCCACACAGGCCACAGTTACAGAAGGGTGTGTGAGGAGGGGGGGAAGGGGAGAGGGAGGGAGGGAAGGGCAGGACCCAGCTTCCCTGGGTTCCCTAGGGAAACAGGAAGTGCAGGCACTGCCCTGGCCACAGGAAGCCAGCTGACCGCTCCTCCCCTCACTGCACTGTAAACAGCAGCTGGACTGTTTACAGAACCCATTGAGCTCCACGTCCAGTCCCTTTATTGTACGGAATGGGTTGCTGAGACCCGGCGTGGGGTAGGCACCTGCTTTGGGGCACCCTACAGCAGGCCTCACACACCAGAGGGCCAGCACCTGGGCTTGCCTAGGTGCCCAGCTAGTGGGTGGCTGAGTTGGGGTGGACACCAGATGGTTAGGGCTGGATAAAAAGTCCTTCCTCAGCTGGACCATTTTTCCCATTTTTGAAAGGAAAATACTGAGGATTGGACAGGAAAGGACTCAACCCATGAGTCGCAGGGCAGCCGGTCCTACCTCTTCCTGACTAATCTCCTCCACAGCTTTACTCCCAGGACCCAGGTTTGCTCCATGGTGGCAGCATGCCCAAGGCTATCTCTCCATCACACAACACATTCTAGCTCCCCAAACCTAAGTAGATTCCTAGTCAGGCTTCCCAGAGAGTCTTCAAAGAAAGACTTTAAAGGTGTGTAAGCTCCTGTTCCATTCTCAGAACCCAAAGTGCTGGAGTGACAGCAACCACTCTGTGACTAGGAGGCTTCAAGTGTGAGGATACAGCCACACACGGAGGATGGATGAGCAGACAGATAGCAGATGGAGGAAAGGAGCTGATGACATCAGAGTGTGCCTCTCCCAATCTGATCTGCCCTAGTTTGGACTTGACTTTGATTGAGAACCCAGCTTCCTTGTCTATTTTGTTACCTGTAACGAGCATGGGTTTGATTTATTCACACCTAAACTCTGAATCTTAATTTATTATTATTATATATATTTTTTTTACCACACTGAGATTTGAACTCAGCCCTTGCTAGGCTGGTGTTTTTCTTGGACCACACCCTCAGCGCTTCTGGGTCTTTTCTGATCCGTCAGTGGTGTGTGAGCTCCGTGCTGCCCTCCTGTGGCTGTTTTGGAGGAGGGGCTGCAAAGGCAGAATGGGGCCTGGTCCTTAGACACACAGGCTGGAGAGTGAGACCACTACCAGCCTGCTTAACCAGAGGAGCTGCTTTCCCTTCACTGGACTATCTAAAAGCCACATTTTGCTAAACTGTTCCGTTCATTTTTATGTATTAATTTTTATGTGTGTGTGTGTGTGTGTGTGTGTGTGTGTGTGTGTGTGTGTGTGTGTAATGAGCCTTGGACACAGGGGCCTGGGTACAATCACTCAAGGCTGGCACTGTACCACTGGTGCCACAGCTCCGCCTCTGGCTTTGGGGTGATGAGTTGGAGATAAGGAGTGTCATGGACTTAGCTGCCCAGGGTGACTCTGAACTGTGATCCTCAGATCTCAGGCTCCTGAGTAGGCTGGATTAAAGGCGTGAGCTCTGGGCTAAAATGATTACATCTAAGGGGGAAGAAACTGAGGCTCAGAAGGGCAATGGTTGACTAGGGGGAGACACAGAGGAGTGGGAAACAGGCCACAGCCCGTGGGTGAAGGCTGGTCAGAGGGACAACTCCATCTCAGGTAGCCACCAGCCCCTGAGCAGAGAGGGTGGGTTCTAGCTGCCTCTACAAGACTTTTCCATGGCATTAGTGAAGCATGCAGCACGAGGGTCTCGGACATTCTGTTCACTCTGTTTCTGAGCCTGGCCTCCATGATGAAGTGTGCTGGTGGGCAGGAGACAGGACCCTGTTTCTCAGAGGGTCCACAGCTCTCAGATCCAGGGTGCTCAGAAGCTGAAAGGCCAGCAGTCCAGGAGAAGAGCCTTGGAACACCCTCAGGTTATGCTGGGCCTGGGTTTTGCTGGGTGGCAGGGGGTGGGCATGTGCCCTCTCTGGGCGAGGTAGGAAGCGGCTCTCTCCAGGGGCCATGTGTATTTTCCATGCCGCGGTCTCATCACAGCTTCTCTGAGCCTGTCCTTTTGTAGGCAGCAGCTCTGGCATCTGACGGAAGAGTGGGCTCGAGATCTGGAGGACCGAAAGGGAGGATTGATGTTGGGCTTGGACAGGAATGGGATCCCGCGGTCTTCAGCCAGACAATGGGCTTGAAAGCTGGGCTTTGTGGAGAGAGGGCGAAGGCTGGCTGGGTCCCCACGGTCCTCTTTGCATATCAAGAGCTCAGCCTGGCCACCAGGATCAGAGGAGGAGTGTGCAGAGATGAAGAGGGAAATTTCCACCAGACAGAAAGAGAAGCTGAGGCCGTCTCCACAGGAGGGGGAGGCAGGGGTTCCATGGGGAAGGGCAGGAGAATGGGAGGGGCAGAGAGATCACAGACCATTTACCCACCCCTCCCCCACCCCCCCCTGCCGTGGGGATGATGTTCTGTGCAGGAGGGGAGAGCCAGGATGTGGGGTAGAGGAGGAGTGGGGGAGCATGGAGGAGGCTGGCCTGTCTTAGTTGGCTTCCCTGGGGGTATACTGAGGTTTAAGCATGCACCATGTCCAGATAGGAGCCAGTGTACAGTGCACAGTGACCAGTGCAGTCAGGAAAAGGAGCCTCAAGTGGTCGCAGTATGGACAGGGTGTAGGTGACACAGAGCCCAGGGCCCCTGCTCCCAGCTCCCAGGGGGCACTTGCCAGCTGTGCCACCAGCCACATCTGCCCTGGGTGTCATGTTTGGAAGAAGTGGAGGAAGTGTGGGGGGGGATGAAGGGAGGATTTTCCTGAAAGGCTGAACTTCCCTTTGCCCTAGAATGAACCCTAGACCACTGGGGTGGGCCAGTCTTTCAGGGTCTGCCTCCCGCTGGCCTTTGCTCTCAGCCAGAATGGAGCAATGTGATTCTGACCTCCTCCTGTGCGGTACTGGGGGCCATAGCCTGCTTACCACTGCATTTGTCCTGTGTGTGTGTGTGTGTGTGTGTGTGTGTGTGTGTGTGTGTGTGTGTGTGTGTGTGTTGACATGGGGCTTGAACTCAGGCCCTGGGCACTACCCCTGAGCTTTTTTGCTCAAGGCTAGTGCTATATCACCTGAGCCATAGCTTCACTTTTGACTTTTTGGTGGTAAATTGGAGCTAAGGATCTCAGACTTTTCTGCCCCAGCTGGCTTTGAATTGTGGTCTTCAGATCTCAGCCTCCTGAGTAGCCAGCATTAGACTCATGAGCCATAGCACCTGGCTCATTATATTGGTCGTTGCCTTTTCTTGGACCAAGGCTCTGCTGTACTGATTACTCGCATGGAGGGAGCTTCCATGGGAATCTGCCTGGTCCTCAGGAAGTATTATTTTATTTGATAGAATTAAGGATGATTATTTATATTGGGGACCAGTGAGGTTCAGAGAGGGAAAGCAGTCAGCTCAGGGCCACACGGCAGGTTGTAAACAGAGGTAGGATTTGAACTTGGGTCTTGGATGTGTCAGTTGCACACCTGCTCTGGGGAGCATCATGACCAGAGGTGGATAACAGTGGTTCGAGGACCATGATCTAGCAGGGAACTCTCCAAGCACGTGACAGGAGGCAGCCATCAGGGTGAGTGAGGGCTGGCCTGTGGCTTCCCGTGTGTCAGGGCACGGGCTGTGGAGCGATCACTCCGGGAGGCAGGCAAGGAGTGGCCCTTCTCCGTGGCGCTGTGCAGTCTGCTCCAGTTGCCGTGGTGGAAGAGGAGAGAGTCTAATTGCCCTGTAATTGCCTTTATTAATCAAACTCAGTGATTATGAAGGGTCTCAGGAGGCTGCCTGGGGTCCGGATGGTTCAGCCTCTAACTGGCACCTGCCCCACAGGCAGGGCAGCCAACCTGCAGGTCCCCCACAGCCTTGAGGGAGCAGAGCCAAGGCTGCTCTGCTCTGTGGCTGCTTGAAGGGGGGGGGGCTGTGGTGCCAGCGTCTTCCTGTGGGAAGGAAGAGAGTCACAGGAAGGGCCAGGGCAGTCCCCCCACCCCCCGGCCCCTGATCTCCCAGATGCCATGCTCTGCACTGGACCGTCCATGTATATGGGGGGACCTGCCCTGCACAGGTGACAAAGGAAGTCCCATAGAATTCTCCAAACAGGACCTGACAGCACCATCTCCCCACAGACTCTTTCCAGTGCCCCCAGGGTAGGGCAGCCACCTCCCCAGACCCCGGACCCCACCATGGGGAATCTGGCTTTTCTGGGGGGTTGGTGGTTATCCATCACTTTACTTGACTGTGAGGCTGGCAGAGGCAGAGCCTTCCCTCCCTCCCCGCTTTCTTTCACCCCTTTCTTTCCAAAGCTTGCTTTCTTTTCTCATTTCTTTTTCCTCCTCTCCTTCCTTCCTTCCTTCCTTCTTTCCTTCCTTCCTTCCTTCCTTCCTTCCTTCCTTCCTTCCTCTCTCCCTCCATCCCTTCCTTCCTTCTTTCCTTTCTTCCTTCCTCTCTTCCTTCCTTCGTTCCCTCCTTCCTTCCTGTTTCTTTTTCTGTTTCTGTCTCTCTTTCTTTGAATCAGTCCTAGGGCTTGAACTCAAGGCCTAGGCTCTGTCCTAGAGTTTTTTGCTCAAGGCTAATGTTCTACCACTTGAGCCTCAGCTCCACTTCTAGCTTTTTGGGGTCTTGCTAACTTTGCCTCATTTTCCTGCTTCCACCTCCTGAGTGGCTGGGATTGCAGGCACATACCACCCTGGGTGCCCTGGTCACAATTTTTTTTTGTGTGGGTTATGGGGCTTGAACTCGGGGCCTTTGTGCTGTCCCTGAACTCTTCAGCTCAAGGCTACTGCCCTACCCCTTGAGCCACAGCCCCACAATAGTCACAATTCTTGACTCTGGTGACCCCGCTGGCATGCCAGCACATGGGATAGGATCCCAGTAGTCTTATAAATGTTGTGAGCCTGTGAACATGAGACATGGAAACTAAAGCTCGTGGAGGCTCAGGGACCTGAGGAGGCTGGGAGGGGAGATAAATGAATAGGGGAAGCAACTGTGCAAAGGCCCTGGTGTGAGAAAAAGCTTGACTCAAGGAGTGTCATGATGTCCCTGTGAGCTAGAATCACAAGTGAGTGGAGGCAGAGGACAGAGGTACAAAGACAGATCAGCAAAATTCTTGAGGGTAAAGAGCAGAGGTGGGCATGGAGCTCAGGGACCAGAAGCACCCCTAAGAGAAGGTAGAACTGGACACAGAGTCCTGGGTCACTTTTCTGGGGAACATCGGAAGCTATAGGGTGTGAGATTGTGACCCCCACCCCGCTTCATGCCTGGTCCAACCTGCTCTGCAGCTTCCTGCTCTGGAAGCCCTGAACCGTGTCTGCTCCCAAAGGCTGTGACACAGCCTGCCAGACTTGGGGCACAGGAAGAGGAAACAAGTGGTATTGGCTCAGCTTCTCCTGCTCTTTTTTTTTCTTTTTTCCTCTTCTTTCTTTTTTCCTTTCTTTCTTTCTTTTTTTTTTTTTGCCAGTCCTGGGCTTGAGCTCAGGGCCTGAGCACTGTCCTTGGACTTTCTCAAGGCTAGAGCTCTACCACTTGAGCCTCAGCACCACTTCTGGCTTTTTTCTGTGTATGTGGTACCGAAGAATCGAACCTGGGTCTCCGTGCATGCTAGGCAAGCACTCTACCACTAGGCCAAACTCCTGGCCCACCTTGGGCTTTCTTGAGGCTAGTACTGCCACTTGAAACACAGCACCACTTGCAGCTTCTCCTATGTATGTGGTACCTAGGAATCGAATCTAGGTCTTGTGCCTAGACTATTAGGCCAAACTCCTGGCCCTCCTGTTCTTTTTGTAATGCCTGCAGTTCTGCACAATGGATTAGAGGGATGGGTTTGCAGCTACTCTGGCCTGGGGCTCCTTTGCTTGTCCACTTAGGTGCCTGCCCAGGATGCATGCTGAGGATTCCTCCCTGGCCAGGATGCCTGTCCAAATTGCACTCCCAGGATGCATTCCCAGGTTGCACTCCTATGATGCAGGTGCCACTGTGGCTAAAGAACTGAAGAGATTGTTGCTGGGATTTGCCTGGAACTGAGTGTTTCTGCTGGTCACCTTCTCTGTCATCAAGGCAGTCTGTAGGGTGGCACAGAACGGGCATCATCCATTCTGCAGGGATAATGTTGCTACGCCACGGGGCAGGGTGTCTAGGAGAAAAGCCCGCTCAGTGTGAGTCCTCCATGCCGTGCCTCACCTCAGCTGCTTCCTTCATCAAGCAGTTCTCTGGAAGGTGGTACCCTGCCTCAAAGGGCAGCTCGGTGCAAGCCTTTCTGGTCAGGTGGCTGACAGTGCAAACGTGGTCCTTCTCAGCCAGTCCTGACCTGAGTGTCTGGAGAGAGAGCTCTTCAGAGTGGCACAATAATCTGAACGGATATGCATGACCATCCATGCATTCTCCCTGTCATCCACACATTCATCCATCTATTCTTTCATGAAAGTCTTCTACCTCCTGATCCATTCATCGAACCATCCAACATCCCATGCAGCAATCTATCTGTCTGTCAGTCTGTCTGTCCATCCGTCCATCATCCATCAGTCTATCTAACCCCCCACTCCCATTAAGTCTTACTGCCCACCCACTGATCAATCTGCCCAATGATTCAACATCCCATCCAGCTATTTATCCATCCATCCATCCATCCATCCATCCATTTATTCATCCCATATCCAACATCCATCCGTCTATCCAACCAACTTCCCTCTATACATCCATCTACCACCTATCATCCACCACTGACGTATCCTCCACCCACCACCCACCTAAACTCGTTTAACCCTACCCACCATCCATTCATCTATCCTTCCTCATACTCACCCACCACAAGGTTTATTCAGTGATTCACTGATGAGCTCCCAATACCTATGCTCTTTCCTTAGCTTTGCTTTGTCATACTCAGAATGTCAGGCTTTTTCCTTCCTTTGTTTTGATCCCCTGTCTTCTTTCCTCATAGTGGGAAGATGCTGGTAGCATTGTTTGGCATGTCATCCCCACTCATCAGTGTCAAAGATCAAAGAGAACATTCCCTGAGTGCCTTCTTTCCATGAGGAAGACTGTTTCCCCAATGGATTTGTCACCTGTCTCCTGGGTCAGAGTGACGTCATCTGGCTGCTCCTAAACAACTCTGTGGCTAGGAAAAAGTTATTCTCAAGATAGATGGTCCCAAACTAAACAAGATCTGCTGCATGGGGAGATGAAATAAAATCGAAAGGAAGGAGGCAGGGGGAAAAAGTGTGTATGGGGGGAAACTGTGGAGTATGCAAATGTGCCAGCCACTTCATCCATCTTTCCACTCTTCTCATGCATGTAGCGATCCATCTATCCATCCACCGCTCATTTATCCACGTGTCCACTCAACTCTCAAATGCCTATTGATGCCCGTGGAGAGGCAGGCAGGCCCCACGCTCCCTGTCTACTGAGAACTCAGAAGCAAAAGATCTCGTTAGGGAGAAAGATGGAATTTCCCACAATGCCCCTGCTAACTGCTTTATTTAGTCACAGTGAGAATGATATCTGAGGCCCGTGCTGTGCATAGCAGTTTGCAAAGATCTCTCCAGACCGTTCGTTCCTTCATTCCACACACGTTTATTCAGCATCTGCCACATGCCAGACACAGCCTTTTAGTTTTACAAAGTGCTTTTTTCCTGCGTTTGTCAGAAAGCACTCCAAAGTCAGACAAGCGAATGTTTTCCAGAGGCGCATGCAACACATCCCTTGGGTCTTCCTCAGAGCCAAGCTAATCCCCCGGGACTGGGGTTGTCAGGCGGTCCCTCCTGGGGCCCAGAGCAGGTGTTTTTCAGAGATGGGGTGAGGGCCTTTCTAGAAGGGCTGCACATTCGCACAGCATGTGGTGGGACATTGTTCAGAGTGAGGCTGGGGGCTCACATCCTGACGTCTAGGCCATCCCAGCCAGCCCCAAGGCTCAGTCATTCCTCGCCATTCTGTAGACCCAAGAACCAGGAAGCCCTTTGCCCTTTACCTTTACACCTCCAGGCTATGGAGCGTGTCTGGATCTGGACACTATCCTAGCCCCGCCCTCCCACCTGAGAGGAAAGGCTGGAGCCTGCTCCTTATCCACGTTGCCAGGATACTATCAGGGCAGTGGCCATGTCAGGTTTTCACAGTATCCTTGCCTTGCCTGTCTCTTAGTCTTTTTATTCATTTCTTAATTTTTTTAATGTCTTATTTTGCTGGTCCTTGGGTTTGAACTCAAGGCCTGGGTGTTGTCTCTGAAGATTTTTTTCTTTTTTTTCATATATTTTTTATTGTAATTAATAGAAGGGTTACATTATATTTGCCAGATAAAAGGTGCATTAATTCACATACATTGATACCCTTTCTCATGTCTTGGTCCCCATTTCCCTCCCCCCCACCCCCACCCCTTATCTTGTTTTCCCCCCTTCCCTATCCAATTTCAAATAACCAAATACAAATATATCCAATATATCAGATAACAAAGTGAGGTATTGTAATAATATGAGATAACCAAGGGACAGCAAAATATGGAACCAACCTAGATGTCCCTTAGTTGATAATGGATCAACAAGATGTGGTATTTGTACACAATGGAATTCTATGCTGCTGTCAGAAAAAACATCGCCCCATTTGTAGGAAATGGAAAGACTTAGAAAAAATCATATTAAGTGAAGTAAGCCAGACTCAAAGGAACTTAGGCTCAATGGTTTCCCTCATTTATCATAATCAGTAGAAACCTTGGGCTCTACTAGCAGAGATTTGCAATAGAGCAAAACCTTGATACATAAGGCCATATAGTATGACGCTAAATGAAAGGACCTCCAGGATATAGAAACAAAAGTCATATAATGAGTGATTGTTGTCCTTAATGTACTATGTTATCTCTCATCTCTGAAGGTTTTTTTTGTTTTGTTTTGTTTTTGTTTAAGGCTGGCATTCTACCACTCACATCACAGCTCCACTTCTGGCTTTTTGCTGGTTAACTGGAGTGTCATGGCTGCCCAGGCGGGCTTCAAACCACACTCTTTAGATCTCAGCCTCCTGAGTAGCAAGGATTACAAGCATGAGCCACCTGTGTTGGCGTTCTCCCTTAATTAAGTCTTCGGGTTAAAATAATGGGTTCAGCGAGTGACGTCCTATGTTTAAGTCCTCTACCTGCAGGGCCCGAGAATCTTTCCGCTGTCTGGATTGTGCTTTCTCCAGTCCAGAGCTTCAAAAGCCCGGGGTAAGAGGTTGGAGTGTCACATCATTAGGTGGTGGCTGGAAGGAATTGTGAGTGTGAGTGAGAAGACCACTTGAGAGTGGCCACATGGGAATGTGAACTCCATAGAAGCTAGCAAGTGCCACCTGCCAAGAGCCTGCACACTCCTGAGTGCTTCAGAGTCAAAGGTACCAAGCCCATGGTGGGCTTTCCAGATCCCATGAGGAAAGCTTTTCTAGATTTGTTTTAGAATCCTAGATAGTGTCTTTGTCACAGTCAGTATCTTTTTTTTTTTTTTTTTTTTTTTGAGCTAGAGTGGACAGTTTCCTGGATACAAAAACAGGGTTTGTTTGTTTTTTGGGGAGTACGCCTGGCACAGTGGCTCAGTCCTATAATTTTAACTACTTGGGAGGCAGAGATTAGGGGCAACCCGAGTTTGAAGCCAGTCCAGACAGAAACATTTCTTGAGGCCCTCCTTCTCAATTAATTGCTCAGCATGGTGGCACATGCCTGCTGCCATCCTTAGCTCCAACAAGAACAGAAAACAGCTGGATTGTGGAGCAGACCTATATGTCCATGGAGGGAGCCAGATCCTATTACAAATAGCCACTGCCAAAAGGGGTTTGGGGCATGGCTCATTGTGGTAGAGGGCTTGTTTAACTTGCACAAGGCCCTGGGTTCGAACTCTAGTACCACCAAAAGAAAGAGATGGTGAGAAGCAGATATGACAACATGTGCCTATAATCCTAGCACTTGGGAGAGGCTGGAGGATTTCAAGTTTGAAGTTAGACTAGGCTGTGTAGTAAGACCTTGTCTGGTGGCTCACACCTGTAATCCCAGTTACTCAGGAGGCTGAGATGTGAGTATGAATCTCCAGATTCAAAGCCAGCTCAGGCAGGGAAGTCTGTGAGACTCTCACCTCCAGTTAACTACCAAAAAGCCAGAGTGGTGCTGTGGTTCAAGTGGTAGAGCTGTAGCTTTGAGCAAAAAAGTTCATGGATAGCATCCAGGCCCTGAGTTCAAGCCCCGATTTGCACACCCACACACCCCCCCCACCCCCCCCACACACAAATGATGGTGACAGCTCTGACGTGTATTAGCCTCTGAATTGAACTTTTACTTCAATGTCTCAAAGTTCCGTTCTTTGCTCATTTCTTGGGGTCAGTAATGACATCAGTCAGACCTTGTTGTCGTTGGGGACTAGGCCCTCTGGTGGCACAAATGTGGGCATGTGGCGAAGGGCCATGGACTAGGGACCCCTCCAGGCCAATCTGTGGTCTTCCCCAGAGATTTCCCAGGCTCCTAAAAATGTACTGAACAAAGCACAGGTGGAGAAAGCAGAGTTTTCTGCACATTTACTGGAAAGCATTGAAAGTGTAAGTTGTGATTTTCTTTTTTTTTTTTGCCAGTCCTGGGCTTGAGCTCAGGGCCTGAGCCCTGTCCTTGGACTTTCTCAAGGCTAGAGCTCTACCACTTGAACCTCAGCACCATTTCCAGCTTTTGTCTATGTATGTGGTACCGAGGAATCGAACCCGGATCTTCGTGCATGCTAGGCAAGCACTTTACCCACTAGGCCAAACTCCCGGCCCTGTGATTTTCTTTGTAAAGACGATTTTCCAGGAAGGATAGCATTCATGTAATTGATGCAGTGATGGTCATTTGAATGACACGAGATTGTTTCAAACCCTTTATTTTATTTTTATTTTTGATACTGGTCCTGGGGCTTGAACTCAGGGCCTGGGTGCTGTCCCCGTGGTTCTTCTAGCACCCTGACACCAGACACAGTGTTACTTCCAGATTTTTCTGAGCAGTTTATTGGATATAAGAGTTTCAGGGGCTGGGAGTTTGGCCTAGTGGTAGAGTGCTTGCTTAGCATGCACGAAGACCCAGGTTTGATTCCTCAGTACCACATACATAGAAAAAAGCCAGAAAGGGTGCTGAGGTTCAAGTGGTAGAGCTCTAGCCTTGAGAAAACCCAAGGACTGTGCTCAGGCCCTGAGCCCACACCCAGGACTGGCAAAAAAAAAAAAAAAAAAAAAAAGAGTTTCATGGACTTTCCTGCCCAGGCTGGCTTTGAACTACAATCCTCAGATCTCAGTTTTCTGAGTTAGGCAGGATTACAGGTCTGAGCCACCAGCACCCAGTCCCAATTCTTATTTGTTTACTATCTTTAGGGAAACATTTTTTTTTTTTCGGGAGGAGCTAGCTGTTCATTCAGGTTTGAGAATTTACCTAGTGAAGGATAAGTACAACTACTTACATTTCAATCAATATTTAATTTCTTAAAGTTATAGATCTTGGACTGAAGCTCTTGCTTTAGCTTTGACTTTCAACTTATGGATCTTGATATTTTATTTATGAATTTAGTAATTTTTATATAAAAGCAAGATCAGATTGCCTTCTTTATTGATTTGTATTCAATTAGCTCATGAATCTGACAGATTAAGTTCCCATAAACTTTTAACACCAAACACTTAATTAAATGAATTCCTTTAGATATTTCAAACTACAATTACAAATTTAATTTATCCAATTCAAACACTTCAAACACCTGACAAGGGAGACTTACAAATATGAGGAACCAATTATTCCTAAGCACTCAAGCAACTTCTGTGGATCTAATCAGACATAAAATTAGTTGCTTAGATTTTTGTGTTTAGCATCCTCCAAAGGAAGCAGAATATGCACGAAATGAGATGATGATTAGAAACATCTTACTATCACCATTAACACAACTTTGTTTTTGTTAACACAAAAATACTGGCATTGTGGACTTGTTTCTTCCTTGTTATTTTAAATAATGTGTTCCCCGATTTTTCAGATAGAAATTGTGCCCTTGTGTATGTTAGGCAAGTGCTCTGCCCACTGAGCTAAACTCCCAGATCTCAAAACCTCTGTATTTCTCACTCCCAGTTGAGACCACCAATGTTCTTGCATTTGTTCAGCACTGGGAAAGGAACCCAGTTGAGCCATACCTCCAGTCCTGGTTTTTTTATTTTACTGATTATTTTCGTGATAAGGTCTTACCAGCATGCGTCAGAGGTGTAATCTGCTTACTTTTAGGCTTCCTGTGACTGTTGAAATCATAGGGGAATGCCACTGCCTCTGCTACCCACCATGGACTCTTGGATTCTCCCGCCCAGGCTGACCTGCTACCCCCCCCCAACACCCCACAATCTCAGCCTCCATGTCACATGGGATGATGGGTGTGTGAGCCACTGCTCCTCACTACGGGTTGAGAACTATGAGTCTCAAGAACTTCTCTGCTAGGTGAGCCTCCAACCCCAGCCTGCTGATATTGGCTTCCTAAGTAGCTATAATGACAGGTGTGAGCCCCTGGGGCCCAAGTTAGGAGGAGTTAATTTTTTTTTAATCCAACATCTGTATTTGTCTCCAAAGGCAGGATTTCGTTCCCGCCTCAAGCTGTGATCCTGGCCGTGCACACATGTGTCTCCTGCCCTCGCAACCCTTCAGCCTACATAAGGATGTCCATCCCTGAGCCCCAGTGACTCTCCCCCGAAGCCAGATCCCAGCCACCCCTGCTGCTCCCTCACTGTCATCCCAGAACACCAGGTTCAGAGTGTTGCCTTGACCCGGTTTTGAGATCTTGGCTAAAAATTCTCAGTTCCTTTTGGTGGTCTTTTTCCAAACCTTTACCTTAACCATGTTCCTGATCTAGCACAAGTTATAAAACACTCATCTCATGGAGCCCTTTTCCACTTCTCTTTCCTTCTTTCCTTCCTTCCTTTCCTTCTCACCTTCCTTTCCTCTCTTACTCCCCCTCCCTCCTTTCTTCCCTCCCTTCCTTCCCATCTTCCCTGTTCCTTCCCACCCTTCCATCTCCCTTCCTTTCCCCTCCCTTTCTTTCCCCCTCCCTTCCTTTCCCTCTCTCTCCCTCCCTCCCTCCCTCTGTCCTTTTCCCCCTCCTTTCTTTCTCTTTTTTCCTCTTTTCCTGTCTCTGTCTTTGTATGTCTCTGTCTCTGTCTCTCTCTGTCTGTCTGTCTCTGTCTCTGTCTGTCTGTCTGTCTGTCTGTCTGTCTCTCTCTCTCTGACAATGACATTTGTAATGCAGGTTGGCCTCCAACTCTCAATCCTCCCCTCTCAGTCTCCTAAGTACAGGGTTATAAGTATGCACCACTAAGCCCAGCTTCCAAAAGGCCATTACATTCGTCCAAGGTGAAAGGATGGACCCTTCTTCCTTGAGTGTGTAGAACCCCTCAAAATACTCAGCTGCTGCTGGCCTGCTGGCCTTGCCCAAGTTGTCTCCTCTGATCCTGTCTGCTGTTCCCTGGGTGCAGCCCCTGTATACCCCGGAAAAGCAACCTTCTCCCACTGGAAGCTGTAAGCGACAAAGAACAATGCTTTCCGTCTACTGAAGGTCATCATGCTGTGCCCTGCCCCATCAGACCCTAATGTGAAATGAGAACTTGTTCCACCAGCATGAGTGAGAGAGCTCCTCAGCTCCTCAGCTCCTCAGCTCCTCAGCTCCTCAGCTCCTCAACTCTCTCGGCCCTGCTTTCCTCCCTGTGAGACACAAAGCTGATCCCCCTCCCTGCGGGAGAAGCTCTGATCATTGACACCGCCCCCCTACCCCACTTCTGTGGCTTACCAAGGCCCTCTATGGTTTGGGCCTTGCTAATCTCTTGACAGGCCCCCCCAACCATCTCACCCTTACTTGTAAATTCTCATATTTGTAATTCTTGGAGGAGGATTTGTGCAATTGTCAGCAGCCATGTTGCTTGCTCACCCTTGGGACAGAGAGGTGAGAGGGGCTGTGCCAGGGTGGAGATGGATCTGCCAAAGCCCAGGGATGTATTTTCGTGGTGTACGTGTCTTCGCTGCCTGCAGGATGGATGAGTAAGAACGGAGCTGGGCGCCTGAGGGCCGGGTGCACTTAGCCCCTGCCTGGGACTAGGTTGTAGCTTGGGTTTTGAGGGGCGCCATTGGAGAAGTTTTGGTCCCTGGGGATGCAGGAGCTTGGGCTTTCGCCTTGGCGCTCCAGCTGAATGGGGATCCTTGAGCCCCACCATAGTCGGAAAAAGGTGGGAGACTCACTGGGCTGTCTCTCCCAGAGCCTTTTCCTAGCATCATGGTGCAACGCTGTCTGCGCTGTCATAGCAACAGCGCGCCAGGCGGTCGCTGAGCCAGCCAATGACAGGCCAGCCTGGTGAGGTAATGCTCCAGCCTGGCCGCTCATTGGCTCTGCTTGCACGGGATGGGGAGGGGAGTTGGGCGGTGGGAGACGCTCTGGAGAGGGCAGTACGCTGGGTGCTGCGGGCTAGAGGGCCCTCCGCGCCCTTCCTGCGTGCACGTGGCCTCCGCTCCCCCTCCGCACAGCTCCTGGTCTAGCTGCGTCTGGCTTTCTTGTCTCTCTGGCCTGGTCTGTCTCCAAGTCTCTGTAGGGTCTCAGTGACTCCTCCTAATTGCCCTTCTGTCTGTCCCAGCGCTGCAGTCTACCGGGCTCTGTGTGACTCTGTCCTCTCCAAACAAGGGCGCAGTGAGAACTGCTTGACTTGCAGCCAGGGTGTGACTCACTGCCTCCAACCGCAAGGTTGGCCTGGCTGGCCCTAGGGCTTCTTCCCCTGGGCGGTGGACAGCTCTGGACACAGACTTGGGTCTGGAGACTTCACTGAGCCCAGGGGCCCCATCTTGCAATGGTCTGACTCAACAAGTGCTTGTTCTTACTGAGGTGCCACTGGGTGGAGGGAAAGGCAGGCTGGACCTGTGCTCAAGGGAGAAGAAAATCATGGGTGAACTTGAGTAATTCCATTAGGGAAGGTTAGACAACAGGCTGAACTTCCAGAAATGCAAGTTCATAGGCACTTGGAAAGAGTGAATGAAAAAGTAACTGGATTTGTGTTTTACCGTTGGTCTGTCAATGCAAAATACCAACACCTCTTAGTGCCAGATTTTGTGCTTCTCTGAGCCAGGTCACAGCCTAATCTCTCAGGAAGACAGAGAAATCTCAGGCATGGATAGGATTCTGGAACAGGGTAGAAAAAAGACTCTCACTCTGCTAGGTTTGTGGGGGAACAGAGACAGGGAAATATGGTGGCAGAAGTGGCCTTTGGAGTGAAGTGTTTGCATGATCAATTGCATATTTGGATCAAATGGCCAGTCTGGATCAGTGTGCTCAGGGATCCAGGAGTGTGGATACCTGGATGAGGAAGTTGGACCATGGTTATGATTTCCTGGTTGCTTGGAAGTACTGTCCCAGATGGCGGCAGGGTTCCACTCTAAGTATTTTTTTCTGGGAACCATCAGAGGCCACTTGGTCTGCCAGTATCTAGAGGCAAAAAGATCAATCACCACTGTCAACTCCACACTGAGCCTTCCTCTCCTCCTTTTGCCATCTTCAAGGATAAGCTACCTGCTCTACCTTTGACTTGCTCTCAAGCAAGTCGCTTCCTCTTGGGTTTCAAGAGTCTAGCATCTGTGTCCTCAGGCTGTGGTTTGGTGCCTGGCACAAAAGTATGCACTTAGTCAATGTCAGTTAATTGAATTGAATTTCAAAGTAGTTTATTTGACTGAAACTGGGACTGGGGGAAGGGTAGTAGAGGGAGATCGTGCCATTTAGGCCATTAAATAAGATCACGTGTTTTGGAGTAGGTAAATCAACTTGTATTTACAAGCAAGCATCAGATCCTACCTGGCTTAAGCTCCTGAAAGTCTCCCATGGGAGAGTAGATGTAAAATAGGGCCCCTCCTCCTCTCAATAAAACAGTCTTCGCCAGGTGCTGGTGACTCATGCTTGACATCCTAGCTACTTAGAAGGTTGACATATGAGGATGATGGTTCAAAGCCAGCCAAGACTAGAAACTCTGTGAAACTCTTACTCTAATTAACCAGGGATGTGGCACTGTGACTCAAGTAGTATAGAGCTAGTCTTGAGCAAAAGAAGTTCAGGGACAGCCCTCAAACCCTGACTTCAAGCCCCAGGACTGGCACCAAAAATAAATAAATAAATACATACATAAAGCACCCATGACTATGTCTGCCACATGGTGGGGCCTCAGAATTAGTTAGCTTTTGTACTTGTGAGCCATTCGGTGACTTTCTTGCGCACCTCCCCAGGCTGACTGCTCTGGGTAGGAGGCGGGCAAAGACAGGGAAATCATGTCATCTCTGCTAAGGGCAGTGGCTGACAGTTCTGGTTTCAGGTGCAAATCATCCAGGAAGATTTCAAACCTCTCAGAGCCAGAGCTGGGCCATTGAGAGGCTACACGAGAATCTCTGGAGAGGGGTCCAGACCATAGAGCCTCCCTAGGGCTGAGATGTATGACTGGAGATACAGGGTCCTCAGAGCCTGGACTAAGGCCAGTAGCATCCCCATCCCCTAGGGACCTGACACAATGTAGATTCTCAGGCTCCACCCCAGAGCAGTTGCATAATCCAGAACTCGAGGTGGGGGGGCTGTATTTCAGCAAGTCCCTCTCCAAAGATTGAGAGGCTGCTCAAGTTTGAGAACTGCTGACCTAGAGGCTGAAAGCAATAGTATGATTTTTTTTTTTTTGCAAGCTACTTCCATTAACTGAATACACTTAGTTCCAGTCTCTGGCAGCAGTAAGGGCCAGCTCCTACAGCCAACAACAACACTTTTGCCTGTGCCCAGTAATAGAACAGTTATAGTATTTAGACCCCAGAGTGACTTAATGCCAGTGGCATCTCCTGCATTTGCTAGTTGAGGGACTGGAGGACCTAGGAGCTCATGCAATGTCTGAAAAAGTCATAGCTATGTTTCCTGCACTGGGCTGCTGTGGGCTCTGCTCCAGGCTGGAGAGTTCGGTGTCTATTTCAGACACTAAGCCTTGGTTCTTATCAACTGAAGACCATAAATCTTGCCCTTCATAGGGCCCAACTGTTCCTTCTTTTCTTTTTTCTTTTTGTTTTTATTTGAACTCAGGGTCTTGAGCTTGTTAGACAGGTACTCTACCATTTGATCCATGTCTCCAGTCCTTTTTGCTCTTATTTTTTCCAATTGGATGTTGCTTTTGATCACAGCCAGCCTACACCACAATCCTCCTATTTATTCTTCTCATTGTAGTTGGGATTTCAGGCACATACTACCATGCCCAGCTTTTTTTGGTTGAGATGTGGCCCTGTGAACTTTTTGCCTGTGCTGGATTCAAGCTGAAATTCTCCCTAATCTTCCCTTCCCAAGTAGCTATAATTATAGACATTAACCATCAGTCTTGTCAAAAAAGAACGCTCTTTGGGGGCTTTGGCTTCTCAAAATAACCTGAGGAAATGTCTTTGAGCTGTAGATTCAGAGGCTGGGTAAGGAGGGAGGTGGTATTCCAGAGTGTGGTAGGAGACATGTATTGTCTTGCTCAAGTAGCATATTCTTGGCTTGTGAAAATCGCCACCCTACCACTCCTCAGCACATCACTTTCCCCTTTCCCTGCTTTATTTTTCTCCTGGGTGGATACTTCCCACAAACACACCATCATTTTACTTATTCATCTATATACTATGTTTTTCCCAACCATAAGAACAATCACTCCATGTGACCAAGGATTTTCCTTCTTTGCAGTCTTGAAACCTTGCCATCTCAGGGCTTGACAAATAATAGATGCTCAGGAAATAGCTGTTGCATGGATGAATGGAGCAAGTGTACTGCCTGCTGTCTGTCTCTCACCTCATGTCTCTCACATGACTTCAGGGCAACAGGGCCAGCAATGCCCTCATTCCAGCCCTGTTCAGTCCTGAGTGGCTGACAATGTCACAACTACTTGGGAGATAATGAGCTCTAGACTCCAAATGCCTGCATTTCAATCCTCCTGCCTTTCTGGGCCTCCATCTCTCCATCTGTAAAGTGGGAACGCATCCAATCACCTCCCTGGTAGAGTAACCATGAGAGTCAGGGGAAGTCATAGAGGTCAAGTCCTCTGCTCATTGGCTCGCATGGAGCAGGCACTCCTTTAATGCCAGCCAAATCTGTGCCAGCTTCATAGCTTGTAGAAATCAAGCACCTGTTCTGCCTGCTTCTCAGAAAGGTCATGGGGAGGGAGGGAGGGAAGGAGGGAGGGAGAGAGAGAGAGAGAGAGAGAGAGAGAGAGAGAGAGAGAGAGAGAGAGAGAGAGAGAGAGAGAGAGAGAGAAAGAGAGAGAGACAAAAGGAAGCAGGACAAGTGACCTCTCTTGGGGACATTTGCCACTCAGGATTGAAGGGAAAGGCTACAGTTTGGGGCCAAGGAAGGCAGAAGGAGATGGCAGAAGAATGGCCCATTGAAACAGAGTAAGGGCAGAGTGTTGCTTGCCTGGCACAGGTAGACCAGTTGTCTGGATGGTCACACTTCAGTTATGTTGTAGGCTGAGGAGGTTGACAAAAGACCATTTTTCTCTCTACCTGATTTGTGAATATCACAGAGCTTTGGGGATGGGAGCACTGTGGAATCAATAGTGTCATGGGATGGTCCTGGAACATGGACCATAGTGATTGAAGGAGAGAGGTTCTTGTCCTTTCCTCTGTCAGGTTTGTGTATGCCTGTGTGAGAGAGAATTTGTGTTAGAATGTCACACACACACACACACACACACACACACACACAAACACACACACACACATACCCTGAGGCTAGCCCTGCAGTCAGGAAGTTCCTGGGGGCATCTATTCTCCCACATAATGCTGGCAGTCCCTTGTCAGGCTGCAAATGTCAGCACTGTGCTGTGTGCCAGCCCCTGCTCTGGGTGGGGAGATCTTTGTGCCTCTCAAAGGCCCTACTCTGAAAGGCATGGACTATGCCAGGGCTGGGCTTTTGGCAGAAAAGAGAGCTCAGAACAGGGGCAGGAGTCCTGGGTGTGAGCCAGGGGAGAAGCCAGGCCTGTGGTGTTGGAATCCCCTGCCCCAGGGGACAGGAAGATGACATTCACTGGAAATGAGAGCAATCTGACATTGATTACACAACTGTGCTCAGCCACTTCGCCAGCATCACCTTATGGTGAAGAAGAATCCCCAGAGAGGTGTGGAAACGTGCCGAAGATCACATAGCTGGGAAGTGGCAGGGGGGGAGAGAGAGGAATCCCAGATAGGACAAGTGGCTTCCTTGTACAAAGCTGGGGATTGAACTCAGAGCTTATACTCTTTACCATTTCCCTTCCAAGTTCTGGAGTGATCCAGGTGAACTGGGAATGTATAGGAGAGGATAGATTTGGGGGGCAGATGCCTATCTATGGGGTCAGGAATGAAACACAGATGACAGCTGGGCATTCTCCAGAGACTGACCAGGGAATCCCAGGCAAGAGAAGGGGAAAGGCAGAGGGGTGTGCAGTGCAGTACCACACCACATTCTGGTGCTCTACTGCTGGCCCACTAAACAGGAAGAAGACTTCCACTTCTTCCCATCCCTATCCCAGGCTGGTTTACAAGCTTGATTGTCCCCATGTCCTCCATGTCCCCTCCCCCTCCTGTAGGCTCCTGGGATATGGACAAGAAAGGAGCTTGTCTTTCTTGGCTCTGCTGGAGTCCTGCTGCTGAGGTTTGGTTGCTATGGTGATGGGTTCCATGGAAACTCACAGCAGGCCTTTTCCAGGATGGGCCTGGACCCTGGCCCACCTGCTGATGCCTTGCTCCCCTGGCTTTGGCATCTTGGGGGAGGTGCCTGGGGGCTTGCCCTGGGACTTGTCCACTTACTCCTCCACCACAGGAGGGGAAACCAGAGACTGGAGGGTCAGCCAGGTGGCCATTCCAGCAGGCAGAGTGGCTCTAGGATTCCACATCAGAATCAAACTTGGTTATAGCCAGAAAAGCTGGGAACAAGTGTTTATGTGGCCACACATGATGCCCTGCCCATTCTGTCCCTGTGCCCCACTCTGCTTATTCCCCAACCCTGGTGTCTGAGCTTGGCTCTTTACAGCCTACCATCTGTGTACTCCAGAGCCCAGTGGTGCCCTGTTTCTGAGAACTGAGAATGGACACACCATGGAGCTAGCCTTTCCATAGACCTAGGAAGAGAGGGGACCTCACTTGGTATGGTTAACATGTATGACCTTGACAGTGTCACCTCTCCTTCCTGAGCTTGGGATCCCACAGCTCCAAACGCGTCCTTTACAGGCTGTTACTTAGCCAAGGAACACGTGTTAGAACACGCCTGCATTTGCTGAGTGCCTTTTATTTATTCGCTTCGAATGCACTGACTGTGCCAAGAGCCACCCTCATACCTTCTCATTTCTCATCCTTGCTTGTCAGTGAACTTACTGTGCCAAAGAGGGTGGGTGACCCTCTCCACGGTCACACACTCTCCCAGCATGGCCAGAGGAGCCCAGAGGAGAACACAGCTTCACTGGTATGCAAGAGCCATGCTCGACCACTTTGTTCTGTGGTCAGTTAACTTTTATGGACCACCAACTAAGTGATGAGCTGGTTTTCTACTCTTCTAGAATATTCACTGGGGTAGATGGCAAAAGAGAGCAAATAAAATGATATACATGGGCCAGGTGCGGTGGCTCACGCCTGTAAGCCTAGTTACTCAGGAGGCTGAGATCTGAGGATCTGGGTTTAAAGCTAACTGGGGCAATAAAGACTGTGAGACTCTTTATCTCCATTTAACCACTAGAAAACTGAAAGTGGCACTGTGGCTTAAGAGGAAGGGTGGTAGCCTTGAGCTAAAGAACTCAGGGATAGCGCCCAGGCCCAGAGTTCCAGCCCCACAACCAACTAAAATAATAATAATCAAAAAGACACACATGGTTAAAGTAGCTTGTTGTGATAGAGCATAATGGAAAAGGAGGTCTTTTAAAATATTATTATTATTGTTACTACTACTACTACTGCTACTTTTTGTGCCAGTACTGGAGCTTGGACTCAGAGCTTGGGCATTGTCCCTTAGCTTTTCTGTTCAAGACTAATGCTCTACCACTTGAGCCACAGCTCCACTTGCAGCTTTTTTGGTGGTTAATTGGAGATAAGAGTCTCAGAGTTTCCTGTTTTACCTGGCTTTGGACTGCAATCCTCAAATCTAGCCTCCTGAGTGGCTAGGATAGCAAGCATGAGCCACCAGTGGTTGGCTACTTTAATAGTATTATTCTTTTTAATGATAGATAAAAATTGTAAGGGTTTATGGGTAACAGTGATAATGTTTTGATGCATGGATGCCTTCCTGGGCTAGTGACCAAATAGGGGAATTAGCATATCCACTGCCTTGGATAGTTTTGGTTTCTTTGTGGTGAAATATTCAGCAATTTTAGTTTGTTTTTGTGCCAGTCCTCTTTTTGAACTCAGGGCCTGGGTTTTTTCACTCAAGGCTGGGACTCTACCACTTGAGTCACAGCTCCATTTCCATGTCTGGTGGTTAAAGGGAAGAGTTCCACACATTTTCCTGCCTTGGCTAACTTCAAACCTTGGTCCTCAGATCTCAGCCTCCTGAGCAGCCAGGATTACAGTTGAGCCCTCAGCACCAGTTTTCCATTCATTTTGCAATGCGCTTGTACGTCATCACGGACTATGGACGGCATTCCTAAAGGGCACCAGTGGCTGGACATGGGGTCTCCTAGCACCCGACACCCAGGAGGACCAGCTGCCTGTGGGGCGGAACCCAGAGGGCACAGCCATTAGGAAGGGCCTCAAGGTGGGGTGGCATTGTGTTGGCAAGGCTAGGAAGGTCAGAGAAGCTTGGACAGAGTGACTAGAGGAGAGATGGGGCTTGGAATATGCTAGAGAGGAAGGTAGGGGACCCCATCATGATGAAGCTTGTGGGGCGGGGAGAGGGGGCTGGAATGTACCTAGGGACTTATCCTCAAGGCAGTGGAAAGTGCTGGAAGGTGACCTGATTTACATGAGAAGCAGCGCCCCCTGGCAGCCATGTGGGGAATGGGCAGGAGGGGTAGGACAGGAGGAGGAGTGTGTGTATGTGTGTGTGTGTGTGTGTGTGTGTGTGTGTGTGTGTGTTTCTGTGTGAGACCTTGGTCCTGGGAGAAACAGAATGCTGAGCTCGGCATGGCTTGGATGTAGTACAGTACTAGATAGATAAAGATGGCTGTACCTTTCTATAGTGAGAAACAGGGTAGAGATGGTTGTGTTAGTTTCTCATCATTGAGATAATACCCGAGAGAAACAATTAGAAAGGAGGAAAGTTAATTTTGGTTGTAACTGAAGAGGGGGGTACAAGATACAGCCATCAAAGCCATGTCTCCCCCCACCCCACTGCCCTGTGACCGATTCCTCCAGCTAAGCCCACTTCCTAAAATTCTAGAACCTCCCCAAACACCGCCACAAACTGGAGTCCAAGCTTTTACTGCATGGGCATATGCGTGGTGTGTCAAATTGGAACCCTGAGGATGTGGTGGCCTCCCTGAGAAGGGGACAGGACAGGGTGTTGGGAATGGAGGGCAGGGGAAGGACTTCAGAGCTTCTGTTGGGGTGTGCTGGGGTTGGGGCACTTGGACACCTGAGTGGAGATACCAAGGCCTGTGCTTCAGGGCTAAGGTCTGGGCAGAGGAGCCCAACTTGGGTTGGATAGGATAGATCTGTCACATAGCAGCCTTGAGCTGGGGAGGAGAGGAGGGAAGAAAGGAGAGGGGAAGTGAGGAAAGAAAGGGGGCTGCTGGAGTGTTTCTTGGATGTGTGTGCCGGGTTGGGGAATGGCAGCACGAATTGGGTCGCTTTGTGGTCATAACTCTGTGATGTACTCAGTGTCACACGGATGAGGGGGAAGACAGGGTGTGGGGAGGGGACCCTGATGGTGCCTGGGGCCTGAGGGCCGAGATGGGAGCAGAGGAGAGGGGAGGGTGGGATGGTGAGGTGGGAGGGAGGGAGGAGCTGTGGAGCACAGGCAGCCTTCTTGTCTGCCCCAGGTTTTTACCGTTTTTATCCAGGACACTTGCTATTCAGGAGGCAGCCTGGGCCTAGGTCAACTCCTTGCTTTGTTTTAGCTGCCTGACCAAGAAGGAAGTTAGCACAAAGTGGGGTGTGTGTGTGTGTGTGTGTGTGTGTGTGTGTGTGTGTGTGGACATGTGATATGCATTGACTGTGAACATCCCAGAAAGTGGCTGGGACAGCTCAGAGTCTTGGGAGTGCTGGACTTGGCCACCCTTACATGCCTTGAACCTTGGACAAGGAACAAGCCTCTGGCCAGAGCCTCAGGATCTCACCTGAAGAAGAGCGATAATAATGTGAGAAAATGCTTAGCCAGCTGGCCAGCTAGCCTGGGTGTGAGAATCATTCACAGCCCAGGCTGTGAGACCCTGTGTGAAGGTGATTCCAGCTTTGCCAAGAGAGGGACAGACAAAATGACACAGATAAAGAGAACGTATGTGTGTGTGCGTGCGTGTGTGTGTGTGTGTGTGTGTGTGTGTGTGTGTGTGAGAGAGAGAGAGAGAGAGACAGAGAGAGAGACAGACAGACAGACAGACAAAAAGAGAGACAGAAGAAAAAAGATAAGTATGGGTGAATGGATAGATAGATATGGAAAGGGAAGCAAGAGAGAAACAGAGAGAAACTAGATAGACAGGAAAGAGCCGGAGAACATGGCAAAGAAACACAGTGAGCCAGACAGAAACTGCAGTGCAGGGTGCGGACATTATACCTTGGTAGTAAAATCCCAGGTGATTCTGACTTTCCAACTGTTGCTTATATTATCTTCGGATTTTTCTCTGTATGTACTTAAATAGTAATCTTCTCAAAAACGGTCTCTAGATGTAAATTGGATTTTTTAAAAGTTTCTGCAATTTGGAAATGTCTATGAAAAGCTTGACAATTTGCATACAAATTGACCTAGAAATTTCGCTTCTTAGAATTTATTCAAAGGCAATAATCACAGATGTGTCCATGATTTAATTGCAAGAATATTTTTCAATAGCAAAAAAGAAAACCTAACAATCCACCCAAAACACCTTCTCCCCCAAACACAGAACACAAGACAAAAAGGAATAAAGAATAGAAAATATTCTTACCTAAAGGCATAAAAATAGGTGAAAAATAAAAGACGGTATGCTTTTCCTCTTGTTTATTCTTAGAATGAAGTTTGAAGTAGCCTTTAAAATGCTGTGGTAAAAGGTAGCTTATTGTTGTTAGATATTTATGGCATATCAGGCAACTAAAACAGCAAGTTTTCAAAAGGTGCCGTATAATTGGCTAGAAAAGACATATTGAGTGTATACGGAGGTTTTTTTGTGTTTTTTTTTAGTCAGTACTGGAGCTTGAACTCAGGGCTTGTGTGCTGTCCCTGAGGTTTTTGCAGCTCAAGACTAGCACTATACTGCTTGAGCCACAGCTCTACTTGGGGGTTTCGGTGGTTCACTGGAGATAGGAGTTCCATGGATTTGTCTACTCAGGCTGACTTCAAACAGTTATCCTCAGCTCTCAGCCTCCTGAGTAGCTGGGTTGACAGGTGTGTGCTACCGCATATTCAACTTTCTCTTCAATGTTTATATAATAATTGGTGTTCTCATTATTATGTATAAAAATGACAGCTTTTATATGAAATAAAAGGGTAAAAATAAAAGGGTAAAGTAATCAACATGCTAGGAAATAATATCAGTGTCCAGCTCGTTCATCTATCTAGCCACCTGCTTTCTGAATTTAATCTACTATCATGCAGAAGGTAAAGACACCTAATCTCTGGGCATCAACTGTCACCTTTCTCCTAAACACACTTGAGATCAACATCTATGTAGAGAATCCTGGGCTTTTCTTTAATTAATTAATTCCTTTTCTTTTTTTCTGGTCTTGGGGCTTGAACTCAAGGTCTGAAAGCTGTCCTTGAGCTTCTTTTACTCAAGGCTAGTGCTCTACCACTTGAGCCACAGTGCCACTTTGGCCTTTTTTTTTTTTTTTTTTTTGAGTAATTTGTTGGAGATAAGAGTCTCCTGGACTTTCTTTCTTCAGCTGGCACTGAGCCACCATCCTCAGCTCTCAACTTCTGAGTAACTAGGATTATTGGCAAGAGCTGCCCATGGTCCCTGGCCTGGCTTTTCTTTTGTATCAGGAGAATGCTTCCTTTCCATTCTAGCTGATAGGAAGCTAAAAGCTTTCCAGCCCTGTTTCTCTCTGTGTCTGGTGTGTACCAAACAGATCTGATGAAGAGGACTCATGGACAGAAAAGTAATGGCCTGGGTTATGTTTAGGGAAGACTCCAAACTTCTCAATGTCTCCATGTTTCCAGTTCTTGGTTCCCAGGCAAGAAACAGTCCTCTGAACTTGTGGGCCTCTTGTAAGCCCCAGGCGGGCTCACTGGAGGGATAATTGTATTCTAAGTGAGATTTTTACCTTGGCAACTTGACTTACCACCTCGCTCAATTAACCGCTTCCTCCCTGTAATCAATACTCATTAGCTCCCAGCCTCTTTGCAAGGCCCCTGGGTTTTAATGACTCACTCCGGTCCACCAGCCACAGCAAGGTCACAGTCCTGTCTCCCTGACAACATGGAACCCTTTGCCCTGGGGCCTGGGGGTGGCCATCCTGATGCCGGCTTAGCCAGGAAGATAGTGTGTGGCTAGGGATCTTGGTGTGTTTGGCAGAGGGGGTGCCATGGGGGTTCCTGGCAGTCCAGTGGGTCACCTGAGCCTTGGGTCATGAAGGGGGAAGTTCTATCTGGCATTTGGAGCCAGAGAGGCCGCTCTTGGGGCCCCCTGGGGCTCTCCAGCCTGCCCCAAGGGAGAAAGGCTACAATGGGATTGAGCCTTAGAGACAATAGCAGGCTGTTCCACTTCTAAACTGGGGATAGGGGTGGTGGTGGTGGAAATGGGGTTCTCTGTCACTTCCCTCACTAGAAAGAGCCGGCAAGGGAGGGCAGAGCGGACAAAGCCTGTACCAATTTTCTTGAGTGGCTGTTGCTCCGCAGGGGCCTGGGGTGGGTGACCCTTTTTGGAGCAGGGGATGTTAATGGGTCTCAAGGGGCTGGCTAAAGATGAAATGGTCTTTCTCTTTGGATGCTGATGCTGGGGCTGGAACTCGGGGCCTGGGCACTGTCCTTTAACTTTTGTGAGCAAGGCTAGTGCTCTGCTACTGGTATGAGTGCACCACTTACTGGAGCTCCGCTCTGCTTCCAGCTTTCTGCTGGTTAACTTGGAGATAAGAGGCTCCTGGACTTTCCTGTGCTGGCTGGTGTTGAATCTTGATCCTCAGATCTCAGTTTCCCGAGTGGCTGGGATTAGAGGTGTGAGCCACCAGGCAGAAAGCCTTCACAGCTTCTCCTTCCCGTCCTGGGCCCCTTGATGTCTCATGCAGACACCACCTGTGGCGTCCCCTGATTTCACTGGCAATAAGAAGAAGAAAGGGTTGCAGTGTCTCAGTCATGCAGGAGATGAAAGATGCGAATCCTTCGGGAACATGGATCACACCTGTTGCCAGTGGACCCTCCTGGAAACTATTCACCAGAGGTAGTGGGGAGAGGGGGGCGGGAGGGGGGTTCAGGCTGCTGCAGCCGGCATGCATATGTGAGGGCTTGTCCCAGAAAAAGGGTCTCAGCCAGGGGAAAAGTTCTGTGCCCAGAGGTGTGCAGTGGGATGCAATGACTAGGAATGGAAAGTGGAACACTTCAGTGTAGCAAAGGAAAAGCTTGTAGGAGGGACCGGTGCTGGGGGTGAGGGGGGGCATGAGGGGATGGACCAGGCAGGGCAGTCCCTAAGGCAGGCCCAGGGGAGCCTTGAGCCTGCAGCTTAGTGACTTTAGCCCAGGTCCTAACTCCCAGCCCTTGCTGTGTGACCTCGAGTCAGACACTTCATGTTGGCCCTGGTTATCCAGGCGAATGGTTTCTCTCTATTTGCCCGGATGTCTCTACCGAGTCTGCGGGTGATTTAGCACTTCTCCAGGGGAAGGCCACCAGGAACTCCTTCTTTTGTGATCTCACACACTTCCTGGAAGCTCAGAATTATTTTTCCCATTTTTGCAGGATGAAATAACAGAGGCCCAGAGAAGTGGAGATACTTGGTAAAAGTCATCTAGCAATTAAGAGACATAATTGACTCCTTATCAGAGTTCCTGGTCTTTGTACATGCTAGTGCCCCTCTCCCAGATCTCCCTTGCAAACTGCTATTCATCCTTCAGGACCCAGTATAAAAATGACCAGGTACCCGGGCATGTTGGCTCACGCCTGTAATCCGAGCTGCTCAGGAGGCTGAGATCTGAGGATTAAGGTTCAAAGCCAGCCTGGGCACAAAAGGACCTGAGACTCTTATCTCCAATTAACCTCTAGGAAATGGGAAGTGGGGTTTGGCTCAAAGGTAGGGTGGTAGCCTTGAGCTGAAGAGCTCAGGGACAGTGCTCAGGCAGAGATCAAGCCCCATGACCCCCCCTCACCAACACACAAAATGACCAGGTATCACCTCTTCCTGGGAATGTGTTAGTCTGGGCTCCCACGGCCTCTGGCACTGACTTCTAGCAAGGCAGGGAGGTGGCTAGAAGACAGAATGGGTAAAAACGTGGGTTTCAGATCTAAAGCCCAGTATTGATTATATTTACCTCCACATTTTAAATTGATAAAACATTTTACTTGTTTGATTTTCAGTGAAGTTTAAAATGAAGCAGAAGCTTTAGATGGCAGTTGCTGTTTTCTTGCTGGAAGAAGACCTGGATCTGCCTGCAGGGCATTTAATAGCTCCTGACCTTGGGCCTCAGTTCCTTACCACGAGAGTGGAGGAGGAGCCAGGGGCCCAAAGCAGAAAGGCCTCAGTTAATATATGCAAGGCTTCCCCTGCTGTCACTGTTGGCGGCCTGGTACCCACGTGGGCTATTACTTTCAGTACTCATTCCTGCAGGGTGTGGGGTCATTGACTGCACAGGAGCCGCCTACCCTGGTCCAGGCTGGGTCTTTAGGCTGGGGACGGTCTGGCAGGGCGCCAGGCTCAGCTGCACTGAGTAGCTCAGTGACAAGGAGAGCAAAAAATGAAGACATGGGGCAGGGAGCGCACATTAGAGGCCACAAGGCCACGTGGACATGAAGGGGCAGGGGACGTTTGAGGAGCCTGGGATAGCACAGTGGGGGTGGGGGGAAGGGTGGCCGAGCTGGTGAGAGGTGTGGTCCATTGAGGGACTGGGGTTTCTCTGGAGGTCTCACTCTGGGCTCTCTGATCTCCACCCAGCCCCCACCCCTGCCTTAAGCTGGTGATTTGGGCTTTGGGAGGTTTGGGGGTGGGAGGCTCAGCCGCCTGACCCCAGAGTCCGGGCCACCCACCTCAGATCTGTAACGAGGCTTCAGCTCCATCCTAGGTTCCAAGCATGGTGCCTCCTGCCCAGGCCCTGACTGTTCTCAGGACAGCCCTGGACTCCATAACTGAAGCTAGGGAGTGTGGCAAGCTTTCTGTCTGGTCTGGTGATGCCACCAGCCCAGCGCAGGAAGTCAGCCAGTTTTGTCAGCTCCCAGCAGGGCGGGAGAAGCCCCTCCAGGGAGCATGGGAAGAGCTGAGCCCCACCTGGAAAGTTCTCTGTCCCTCTCTCCAGATCAAAGTCTCTCTGTAGGGTGGGCTTCATCTGGAATCTGGCCACAATCCCACCACTGGTGTGTGTGTGTGTGTGTGTGTGTGTGTGTGTGTGTGTGTGCATGTGCACACACAGTCTTGTAAGGGAAGGAGACCCAGAAGCCAGAGTGGCAAGTATTAAGGAGGCATCCTCTGTGGAGCTGGCAGGAGGGCAGGCACCTGAGCAGACTGGGGGACAGGAGAGGCCTCATTATCTTCACTGAGGCCAGGACCACGGGGGGGGGGGAGGCAGGTATGGGGTGGGACCCTTCTGGGCTCAGCACCCGGGCTCAGTACCTGACTCTTGCTTCTAGAACAACTGAGAAGGCAACTTGAAAGCAGCATCCTTGACCGCAGGGCATGGAGGAGGTTGAGCAATTTCTCAAAAATCCAACTAGCCCAGTGACTCAGCTGCCCTTGACCCCTCCTCACCCCAGCCTCAGCACTGTCCCGGCTGACTGAGGCCACAGCTACCCCTACCCTTCTTTACAGACAGTCATGCTGGGGCTCGATCTGAATATCACCCCCACTCCAGCCTCTGGGTCTCACCTCAGACTCACCACTTCAGTGTCTGCCTCTGAACCATATTTCCCTCCCTCCCTTCCTCCCCTCCCTGCCTCCCTGCCTCCTTCCTTTGTTCCTTCCTTCCATCCTTGGGTTTAAGCTTCATGCTGGCTCTCTACCACTTGATATGATTCTTCCTGTAAACCATTGTTTCTAGACCCTTTCTCTGGACCCTCTTTCTAGATCCTGTCTCTGAGCTGTCTTCATAGACCCCCATGAGCCACCAAGCTTCTGTAACTTCGGTCTCCCTCCCCCAGCCCCCCTGGCCAGGACTGCCTTTTACCTCTCATTCTCAAGGTGGAATCCTACTTAGCCTTCAGGTGACACCTCCATTGGGCAGCCTTCCTTGATTTCCCCAGGCTAATTGCTGCTTCCTCTGTGTTCCTCCTGCTGCCACTGCCAGGTGCCTTGTTCACCTGTTGTCATCAGGGACCACACTGGATGGCAGATATTTAGTTAGCTGTCACCAGAAGAGTTGGAAGACATCTCATGATATCTGAAGAGCCACCACTGGAGCTCTTGCTGGGAGCTGGTGCTGGGTGTGTACTAGGAGTTCATCTGTCTCATCTCCCGACAGTCCTCGGGACAGACACACATCCTTCCCCTCATAGGATGATAGATAGAAGTATGAACAGATGAAGGGACTCATTCGAAATCACACAGCACTGAGTGGCCCACCAGCCAGTCCACAGAGGACAGCGCCTCTGTCTATGCTTCCTCCCCCCAAAGCTCACGCCTGCCACAAACCAGCTGCACCCAGAGGTTTGCCAAATGAGGGAGCGAGTGAATGAATGGCTTGAGGGGAAGTTTCCCATGGCTGTGTGTGTTAGGAGTTTGAAAGGAAGGAAACCAGCACAGAGTGGGCTCCTAACTGTGCCAGGAGTCCCTAGAGCAGCCCTGGGACTCTGACACTATCATCTCATTTCACAGGTGAGGAAACTGAGGCTTGGAGAGGCCAAAGGGCTCTCCTGAATCCAAGGAGAATTGGTGGCAGAGACAGTCTATCCACTCATCATTCAATCCTTCCACCCACCATTCTGTCCATCTGTCTATCCATCCACTAGTCCATCCATTCATCAGTCTGTCTTTCCATCCATCCATCCACCCACCCATCCACCAGGGTCAGAGTCAGGGTCAGATAAGCATAAAAAGGGCACTGTTGATCCAGATAAAGCAGCAGCAAAGTTGTCTACCAGAATGGGCAGGGGAGGCCTCCTGGGTGCTCTTCCTAGAACTATAAGCAGGTAAAACAAAACTTCCAACAGCCTTTGAAATAAACCCCATCTCCTGGGTCTCTGGAAGCTGACCTCAGGCAAACAGGACGTGTGCGCCCCCTGCTGGCTGTCTTCCAATGGCACCCTGGGCTTTGAAAACTCCCAGCCACAAGGTCTTCGGGAATCAGATGTCCACAAAAGGTGGCATTTCTAAGCTGGGGGGACCCACAGATCATCCATTCCTCATCTGTTGACAGAGATGCGAGGCCTGTGTGGCACAGGCGGCTTGAGATGGGCAGAAATCCCGGGCCCTAAATCCAGGGCTGGGCCCTGTCCATGCTTGGGGTCGGGAAGGGAGCTCCTTCCAGGCTGAGCTCAAGTTCACAGGAGGGGGTTGGGGGGAAGCAGTGGAGATTCAGACTCAGCCCCTTACCCCATCTGGCTGGCTTAGTGGTGGGATTTCCTGTTTTTGTCTTAGCCAGGTAACCTGATAGCCATGGGGAAGGAAAAAAAAACGTGGGGGGAGGGGGCCCAAGATGTGTGTGTGTGTGTGTGTGTGTGTGGCTGTCTTGGAGGGTCCTTCAGCAGGTGTCCTGGTCTGGTGATGTCATTCTACTGGCTCTGCTTTCCTTTTAAGCTGGGTTCCCACTCACAGTCCCCAGACTCACCCAGCAGGCCTGCCCCTTGTTCTCTGAGGTCAGCATGAGGGGACACAGGCTTGGATGGAGGAGGTAGGGCAGCAGACTAGGGGGTGGGTGGCAGAGAATGAGTGGAAGACACTGCCTGCTCCAGCCTGGGGCGTGGTCACACCCCTCGGTACAGCTAGGAACCCCAGAGATTGCAGCCAGAGCATTCCCAGAAACTCATCACACAGAGGCTATGGGTTCCCCTGGCCAGACTCCCAGCCCCTCCCCAGCTCTTCTCCCTGCTGGCCTCTGTGTGCAGGGCTGTGTGTGCACATGTGCATATGCACACACAAGCATCCTGTGTACTGTGCATGTCTGGGCCCTGGACTGGGAGACATAGATTTGCCAGGGATGGGGTCATGAGAATCTTACTGTCCTAGGAAGAGGCCTGGATGGACCAGTTAGCTCCTGCTCTTATTAGTCCAGGGCCATAGGCCCTGGCCTGGCCTGGCCTGCCCTGCCCTGATAGAGCGTGGGTGAAGAGCTTGGCTTCAGATGGGAACTCAGAGCCTGGCCTCATCTTTCCCAGCAAGGTATCCTCAGCATGCCCCTGCCTTGCCCTGGGGTTCTCCCCTGATGAATCAATGGGGCAATGTGCAATTGTGCCAGGAGCCTGGGGAAGGTGAGAGGGGGCTGTAGCTGAACAGTGCAGGGCAAGGCTGGCACACCACGAGCCCTGGATGAAGAGCAGAGGGACCAGTTCTACTTTTCCTTTCTTCAATTCCTCCCTCCCTCCCTCCCTCCCTCCCTTCTTTCCATTGTGGGCATGGTCAGAATGTCCCTGCAGCTCTGGGAGGAGTGGTAGTGAGGTGACTACCAGAGTCCTGCTCTCCATTCTGACTGGCCAGCTCCCAGGGGTGGGGTGGGGGGAGGACTGGAGGAGGCTGGGACGCTGGGCAGTGGTCCCTCAGTTGTCATTCCTGTCCACCCAGGAGCTGGTCAGAAAGGAGTGCTCCGTTGCCAAAAATAGTTGCACTTTTCAAGTAGAGAATGTGGATATTTAGAATATGAAATCGGATTCTTTTTTAACAAAAATGTTGGCAACAATTGAGGGGGGGGTGAGGAGACAGAGACAGAGACTGTGTGGACCACACAGAGCTCGTGTGGGCTGCCTTTGGGCATGGGATGCCCGCTCTGCAAGGCGGCAGATGCCCAGTAGCTACAGCCCCTTTCCTGCCTGCGGGTGGGCACTTGTCCTCTGAGAAAATGACTCACACTGCTAAATACTTCCTGTGCCCCGGTCTGGCATGTGTGTGGCCATTTGACTCCTTTCCCATCCTTTTAGCACCTCATATCCCTACCCTGTAATATTATACTAATAGGACACTTTAGCTCCACTGGACAGGTGGGTAGAGACCCAGAGAGACTAAGAAACTTGTCCAGTGTCACACAGCGAGGAGTAACAGAGCCTTGTTCACTCTTAGCAAGCCCAACCTTTCTTTCTTTTCCTTCCTTCCTTCCTTCCTTCCTTCCTTCCTTCCTTCCTTCCTTCCCAGACAGAGGCTCACTGTCCCCTTTGTATGGGGCTGAGATCTTCCAATTTCCTCTTCTCAGGTAGCTGGGATTACAGGAATGTGCTACCAAGCATTTTATGTAAGTGCCACCCAATCCTAGACAGCTGGTGTGCGTGTCCCTGTTTTGTGAATGAAGAGCCAGCTGTGGGGCTCCAAGAAGGCAGTGAGAATCCCAGGCTTCCCGAGCTGGCCAACAGCAGGGCAGGGCTTGAATACAGGGCTACTGTGTCGCAGACAAGCATCTTTGTTTTCCCTCAGGTGCTTGTTGGCATTAGCAGCCACCTCTTGCTCTGTTTGGAGGCCCTCATTACAGTGGGCTTTCCTTGGGACACGCCGCTGTTGATTTAGAGATCCTAACCTATCTGGACTGGGTGTCACCATGTCCCAGGTACACTGTGGGAAGTGAGGTATCAGGCTGAGCAGGGCTCTGCAGCCATCTTGCCTGACTCCCTTGGCCTGTGGCTGAGTGTGGGGGCTGTAGGCCACTGGACACCTGTCCTGGGCACTCATGGACCCTTTGAGAGCTTTGAACAAAGCCTTGGATGAGTTTATTGGTTGGCTACAGGCAGAAAGAGCAGGCCTGGTCACTTCTGGGGATGTGAGCAAGTTCTCCCTTCTCTGTACCATCCTGGGTCTTCCTTCTTTCCTTCCTTCTTTCCTTCCTTCCTTCTTTCCTTCCTTCTTTCCCTTCCTTCCTTCCTTCCTTCCTTCCTTCCTTTCTTTCTTTCTTTCTTTCTTTCTTTCTTTCTTTCTTTCTTTCTTTCTTTCTTTCTTTCTTTCTTTCTTCCTTTCGTTGGTCATGGGACTTGAACTCAAGGCCTAGGAACTGTCCCTGATCTGTTTTGCTCAAGGCTACTGCTCTACCAATTTGAGTGACTGCTACTTCTGACTTTCTAGGGGTCAGTTGGGGATAAGGATCTTATAAACTTTCCTGCCCAGGCTGGCTTTGAACTGTGATCCTCAGATCTTAGCCTCTTGAGTAGCTAGGACTATGGGTGTAAGCCACAGGTGCCCAGTCTCATTCTGGGCTTCAAAGTAATAGAGCCCAGGCTCCAGAGAGACTAACTGGGCAGTGTGTGAGCTCTGTGGTCACCATGCCTCCCATCGTGCCTCAGCACCCCTGCTTCCTTTCTGGTGGCCCAGGTAGAGCAGTGGAATGCAGGGGCTCAGGGTCAAACCTCAGCTCTGTCACGGGATCTTGCTTCAGTGAATTTTTACCCTCCCAGCCTCAGTTTCTTTATCTGTAAAATGAGGACAATCTCCTGGCCTGCTGTGAGGACTGACAGCATGTGAGGACACCAGCCAGGATGGCAGCTGGTCTTGGAGTGTGGGCTGGGTGCTGTCACCCTATTGTCTTTCTAGAAGCCTTCTAAAGAAGTGACTGCCACCACCCCTCCCTTGCAGGGGAGAAAACTGAGGCTCAGAAGGGTGAAATAGTCTACTCAAGGTCTTCTACTAGAAAACAGAGCCTGGAAACCAGCCCAGCTTGATCTGACCCTAAAGCCCAGAATGCCTCACTTAGGTGGGTTATTCAAGCTACTTAACAACTGGCCTGGCTGGGCCTGAAGCTACCCGGCTAGAATCCTGTTGTAAATAAGAGGCTGTGGGTTCCCCAGTGCTTCAGCCATTATGACTGGGCTGTGTTAAATGGGATTAACCCAGGAAATAAGATTACTGATGTCAAGCAGCTAGGAAAGCCTTCTAGCTCTTCTTAGGCCATGGGGAAGGAGGCCTGGGCTCAACCCTGGCCCTGCTCTAGGTAGGTGAATGGCCTTTGAGAAGCATTGGAAGAAAGTTGCAGAGTCATAAATGATAAGATCTAGGAAGAGGATGACGCTTAACTAGCATCCCTCAGGCCAGTCCACGTGCTAATTACAATGCCTCATCCAAGCACACCCAGGAGGCTTTCAACTTGGACCCATTTTGTCTTGTCATTCAAGCCAGGGGCTGCGTATTCGAGTCTTCAAAAATGAACTTACGAGTCTTTGCAGCTCAGGGCCAGCGGTGCACACCTGCCGTCCTGGTGACTCAGGAGGCTGGGATCTAAGGATCTTGTCTGGCCAGGAAAGTCAGTGAGACTCTTACCTCTAATTAACCAGCAAATAGCAGGAAGCAGTGATCTGGGTGAAGAGGGAGAATACCAGTATTGAGTGAACAAGTGAAAGGACAGTGCCTAGGCCCAGAGTTCAAGCTCCAATACTGGTGGTGTGTATACACACACACACACACACACACACACACACACGATACATGATACATAACAGAAACAAGGACAATTCAGTCACACACATACTTAAAAAATAGTACTGGAGATTAAATTTGAATTCAGTGCCACACCCCTTAAGGCAGGACCCCCACCATCAATTCTATATATACTTTTTTTTTTCCAGTCCTGGGGCTTGAACTCAGGGCCTGGGCATTGTCCTTAGACACTTATTGCTCAAGGCTAGTGCTCTGCTCCTTGAGCCACAGCACCACGTCTGGCTTTTTCTGTGTATGTGGTACTGAGGAATTGAACCCAGAGCTTCGAGCATTCTAGGCCAGCACTGTACCACTAGGCCATGCTCCAGGCCCAAGCACAGATCATATTTAGAGTATACAAATGATAGGTTTTGACAGATGCACATATTGGTGAGAGAATTTCCCCAATCAAGGCACCCAACATTTCCATCACCTCTGAATATTTTCTCCTTCCTCTCAGCAATACATTTTCCCTTCACTCTTGTTCCAGGCAAACAGTGATCTGTTTGCTGTCATCATGAATCTCTTTTCTCCCTAGGTGTTTAGACAAGTGAAACCAAGCAGGAAGTAGAATTTTGTGAGATGAATCCCTACTGTTCCTTTTATTGTGGTATTCTTCAGGGAGGATCTGCCGGGATTTGTTTCTCCATCTACATCAGGATAGATATTTGTGTCGTTTCCAGTTTTTGACTATTTAAATAAGGCTTCCAGAAACACAAGGGAGCATGTGACTTTGTTTCTCCTGTGTCAACACCTAGCAGAGGAAGGCTGGGAAGACTTCTTTCCAAGGTAGCTCCAGTACTTCTCATCCCTACCAGCAGTCAAGGAGCTGTGTGTTAGTCTCTTTGATTTTAGCCTCACCCAACAAGGGAGTATGGCTGTTCCTCAGAGCTTCTGCTTCGAGTGGGTAGAACACGTTTCCTCATGGCCTTAGGAGTGCTGGGGAAGAGCCCACCTGAATGGCCAATGAGGTGACACTGATCACCAGGCCTTACTATGTGGGAGCTTATGGGTTTTTATGAAGTAGCAGCAGGTAGAACAAGAGCCAATCAGAGGAGCCTGTAGGGAGGCAGAGTGTAGAGCAAAGGCCAATCAGAGGAGCCCATAGGGAGGCAGAGTGTAGAGCAAAGGCCAATCAGAGGAGCCCATAGGGAGGCAGAGTGTAGAGCAAAGGCCAATCAGAGGAGTCCACAGGGAGGCAGAGTGTAGAGCAAAGGCCAATCAGAGGGGCCTGCAGGGAGACAGGTTTGGTCTCAGGACTTTGTGTCCCTCCGTGCTGGTCATGGAGTGGATTTCCTTCTGGAGGTGGAGCGCCCATCCAGGGTGGAGTGGTCAAACCTTGGAATAGCTGCTTGGGCTGTGGGGTGGGGATTGAGTTCTGATAAGGATTCTCCCAGCTGTAACTGTTTTGCCTTCTGTGAGAGTCTCACGAGCAGCAGTCCCAGGTCTGATACCCAGGTCTAAGGTCACTCTGTGAGAAAGCCTCACTCCCTTGGGGAGAAGTTGGGATGAAGGTGTGGCAGGAGCCCGGCCTTTTGCAGCCTCGTTGTGCATCTGGCCATTGAATTCTGGGAAATTCCTCTGATACTTGAGCTTCCTCTTTGGGTGTCTGCTTTTTGGTCTAGTCACACGATCCTGAGACCATAACCTTAGAGATGGACAGCACGTTTGAACAGATTCAGAACATCCGGTGAGCTAGTATGTTGGTCTTCTGCTTTGCATTATTCTCCTCTGGCTGGACACTTCAAGTTATTTCCACTTCCTGTCTGTTGTAAATGACACCCCAGTGAACATTTGTGTTGATCTAAGCATGTTTCACATCCTGTTGTATCTCTAAGAGGTCTTGTTAGAGGCGGGATGGGTTGTGGGCCTGTTTAGACAATAGACATACCTTAGGAACGATGCTTCAGCCACCAATAGATAGAATCTTTCTATCACCTGCCCTGACCCACAGCGTTTGTCTCCATCGGAACATGTTCTCCCACATCTGTTGGCCTTTGTGAGCCTGACTCTGGGTGACACGCTGGGGCATAAGCCTAGGAGTCCCTGTGTTTGGCAGCAGCCATGTTGTGCCAGGCCTCTGGGGGCTAAACAAGCCAGGAAAGATCTATGTCACTTTATTTCAAAATGAAGTGGATTCTAAACACCACTTAAAACCACATTAATAATGGTGTTGGTGTGTGATTCATCTTGGAGGAGTGACAGATGTTTCCCTCGGCAGAGGCTGGCGGGTAGCAGGAGTCAGGGACTCTGGGGATTGATTAGCTTCTGTCAAGGGGCTGATTACCTCCAGGCCACCTCCTCCTAGCTTCCACCTCCACTCTGTACCCCAGCCAGGGCCCCCGCCATCCTGCAGCCAGCGTCTACTCCTCTCCAGCCTGGAGCACAGGAAAGGATGCTGGGCTTGGTGTCAGAACTGGGCTCTGGTGTGCATATGGTGGGCATCTTCTGTCATACACTTCCCTCCCCCTTCTTCTTGGATAGCACATCTGCCCTTTCTCAGCTGGCCAGCTCTGCCCTAAGGATAGGCAGATTGTCTGCAGGCTTGGCCTTTGAGATTTCTGCAGACCTCTGGCTACACAGCTGTTGAAAGGGCAACATTTGCTCCAAGCCAAATTGGAACCATTGTTTGAGGCCTGGCTCTAACTATAGCTAAAGTTCACTTGGCAACATCTGGTTATGTGAGCAGGATCCTCTTTTCAAAAATTTTTATTTTTATTTTTTGATGTAAGTCTAAGTTGAGTGCTTGTCAGTTATCAACAAGAGCTTGTATGATGCGGTTGGAGGAGAGGGACACAACTGTCCCCAGATGTGGGGAGGCTCAGAGCAGGCTCAGGTACAGGACAGTGCCGTTCCTCACCCACTCTCAGCCCTGTGGTATATCTTTCTGATATACCTCAGCAAAAGTAAGGGAGGATGAGGACAGAAGCCCAGTTGGAGGTGAGGAACTGGTGAGCAGCTTTAGAGAAGTCTGAGTCAGAGGCCATGGGTCAGAGGTCAGGGGCCAGGAAAGTCTCTAGAGCAAAGCCTTCAGAAAAGGGAAAGTGGCCATCTTACAGGAAAGATCTAGGCGGAGACCGCCTATGGATCTGAGGGACAGCCAGAGTTGTGTCTGGAGGTTGGTTAGGAGCTGCTGGATGTGGTTCCCCAAAGGAGGGCTTTGATCTGAGATTCCGGCCCCCCACAGTGCCCTTTCCTGCTGCCCCTTTTTCTAGGCTGCTCTGGCCCCCAGAGGGTCAGGGCCCCTGTCCCCACTACCTCTGATCCAAGCTAGGCTGTGTGGTCCCCCAGGGCCACCCTGCAGGAAGCTGGGGACAGTGGGCAGAGTCTGGGCGGAGCTGCATGGAAGGCCCTTTGTTTGGGCCTGTGTTGGTGTTTGATCTGGCCTTCAGTGGGCCGGAAGTGACCTCTGCCATCTACCAGACAAAGGGCTCTTGAGAGGCCAGGAAGTGACAAGCCTGGGTCATCCCAGATCATCCCAGAAAAAGAGCAGGCATTCTGGGCTCTGCAGATCTGGATCAAGTCCCCCCAGCCATGAGCCTTCACTTCCCCTTCCCCTGCCCCCTCCGCCCATCAGTAAGATGGGGCTGGGGTGGGACCCAGGGGCCCCATCCAGAGTCCAACTTAGATTCCAACAAGTCCAGTGCGCTTCCCCCCCAACCCCCCCCCCCCACTTTAAGGAAGGATCTCAGGGGAGGAAGTTGTCCATTTCACACAGTCAGTGAACAATGGCTGGCTCAGGGCTGCTGTGGAGTAGAGGCCAGTGTTTTTTTGGTTCAAATGTCAGCTCTGTGATGCTATTTGTATGGCTCTGGGCAATCGCTGAACCTCTGAAGGATGTCCCACTGCTTCTTTTTGTAGGTGCTGATCTGGGGCTTTAAGATATCCAGGTCCTACCTCTGAGCTTTTTGGCTCCAAGCTGGTACTGGACCCCTTGAGCCACAGCTCCACTTCAGGCCTTTTGGTGGTCCTTAGAGATAAGAGTCTCGCAGACTTTCCAGTCTAGGCTGTCTGGGAACCTCAGGTCTCAGCCTCTCCAATGGCCAGGATGACCGGGGTAGGCGGCCCCTGGATGTTGATTACTTCTTGGCAGCACGCTCTGCGGGGTGGAGGGCCCAGATGAGGGAGACCCAGGCTGGGCTCTCGGTGACAGTTTCTAGGGCCCCTAAACCTAGACGTTGGCCTTGGAGCACCCCTGAAGCCACGCTTTCATCAGGGTGCCAGCCCTCATCTCCACATCCAAAGCAGTGAGCCCGGAGGAGTGAGATGCCTGGCTCCATGGCAGATGGAGGCAGGGGGACGTGAAAGGTGGCCGGCTGTGTGGGTCCTCTCCCACAGGCCTCCTTGGCTGAAAGCCACTATTGCTGGGTGTCCTCGAGGCTTGCACATCATTAAAGGGGTGGGAGTCAATGTTGGGAGTCCAGGAGGCTATGGCTCCATCAGGCAGTTGGGTTTTCTCCAGGAAGTGTCATTTCCATGCATCCTTTCTCCAGCAGGACAGGACCAGGGCAGAGGCTGTCTGCCCCCTCGCTGCCCTGTGCCCCTTTCACTGGGAGCTGCTGACCTTGGGTGTGTGGTTCTGTCCTAGGCTGGAGGCACCCGGTATGTTTACCCTCCCAGCACTCTTCACAGCGGGTGTATATTCTATACTATTGTCTCCATAGGGTAATGGAGGTTCTTGAACCACAAAACAACTCCCTTGAGGCCTGCAGGCTCTCAGGTTGGAATGTGGGCCCAGGAAAGCCCCACCAAGAGGGGTCTGTTGCTCTGACATGATGGGAAATTTAGCGTGGGAGAAGTGTTCCACAGCTATCAAGGAACTGCTCTTCCACCCTGGTGGTTTTTGTCCTCCTACTTGCAAAATGCTTGCTGTGTCTCCAGCACACACATTTACTCAAAGGAGAAAGGCCAAAGATCTTGGGACGCTTTGTGTTTTCATCTGGGAAGAGGGTCCTGGTAGGTAGGTACCAACAAGCCTGACAGAAGGAACCCCCTCTGCACTGCCTCACTCCACTGCTGAAAGGCAGGTGGGAGGAGATTGTAGCCTTCCAGCCAACGTGTTGGGGGGCAGTTCATGTCCCTGTCTAGTTGTTGTAGCCTATGGGGGTCCTTCTGCTGTGCCTGTAGCTGGCCCCATTTACCCCCAGAGGCTACACTCCAGTCCCATTTTCCCCTCAGTCGGGGAGGGTCATTGGGCCTCTGCTCTCTGCAGGGCTGGAAGTCAGGAGAGCTTGAGAAGTGAGGACTCAGTTTCCCGATCTGAAAACTCAGCCTCCCTCTTGGGTGGCTGCAGGGAGAAGCAGTTAGCCAGGCAGGGTGCATGGAGCAATGCAGGAGACGGCAGCCTCTTCATCTTACCATGCCTCAGTTTCCCTATGTCTCAGGATCCTGTGTGGTGTGTGATTGCCTCACAGTCAAGACTGAGCTCCCTGGGGTGTAGAGAGAGGGGAGATGTGTGTGGGGAGGGTCTGGGGGGGCCACTTGCCTTGGCTTGCTCTGCTCTGTGGCTGTGAGTTTGCTACTGTCAGGGCCTCCACTGAGTAAAACTAAATTCTAAGCTGCCTTCTCAGGTGGCCATCTCTGTGGCTGCCACTTCAGAGCTCAGGGTGTTCTTGGCACAGCGGGTGCTATCCATGTGAGCCCAGGGCCCCCACTCACTGTCCATCCCTCCATCCAGAGCAGGAGACAATTGGGTTTGTGGGTGCTGTGCGCCCTCTGGTGGTGTCATGTGAGCACTTCTCTGCCTTGGCCCCAGTGGCCAAGTTCTTCCTGCAGGGCTGGGATGGGTGGGGGGCACCGGGGGTGACACACAGTTCTTTCCTTGTGGGGGATGGGTAGAGGTGATGTCGCTGCCATTCCCAGGAAGCATGATGGGCCCCCCGCGCAAGCTCCTGTGAGGTTGGTCCTCAGAGAAGTTGAGGCAGGGGCTGGGATGTTCTTGTTTGGTGTGGGTCCCAGGGGCTCTGTAAGCTGAACGGCGTTCTTTCCACACAGTGGCCCTGGTGAGCAGGGGTCTTTTCAGGGCCTCTACCGTCTGCCCAGGGCATCTCTTCTTTCTCAATCAAACTCTGCCCTGAAAGTCTGGGCTCAGACCTTTATTTAATTTTAAACACTGATAACACACACACACACACACACACACACACACACACACACTACATAAAGTTTATCACTGAAACCATCTTTCATGTGCATTCAGTGACATTAAGTACATTCACACTGTCGGGCGACCATTGCCACCACTCTTCCACAACATTTTCCTGTTCACGAGCTCAAACTGGGTCCCCACTAATGGCCTCCCCTCACTCCCAGCAACCATCTACTTCTGGTGTCTGTGGACACAGATAAACGGAGTCACACAATGTGTGTTCCTTTGGCTTATTCCACTGGGCACACTGTCCTCAAGGTCCATCAGAATTCTCCTCTCTCTCTCTCTCTCCCTCTCCCTCTCCCTCTCCCTCTCTCTCTCCCTCCCCCTCTCCCTCTTCCTCTCTCTCTTTTGCTAGTACTTGGGATTGAACTCAGGGCCCAAGAACTGTCCTTGGGCTTTCTCAAGGCTAACACTCTGCCACTTGAGCCACAGCACCACTTCTGGCTTTTTTCTATGTATGTGGTATGGAGGAATCAAACCTGGGTCTTCATGCATGCTAGGCAAGCACTCTACCATTAGGCCAAACTCCTGGCCCATCAATAATGCTTTTATAAAAATAAGGTATCAGGGGCCGGGAGTTTGGCCTAGTGGTAGAGTGCTTGCCTAGCATGCACGAAGACCTGGGTTCGATTCCTCGGTACCCCACATACATAGCAAAAATCTGGAAGTGGTGTTGAGGCTCAAGTGGTAGAGTGCTAGCCTTGAGAAAGTCCAAGGACAGTGCTCAAGCCCCGAGCCCAAACCAAGGATTGGCAAAAAAAACCCCAAAAATAAAACAAAACAAAAAAAAAAACAAAAAAAAACCCAAGGTATCAGAAAAAAAATCAGTTAAAGTTCTTATTCTTGATCTTTTTTGGGTAGATACCCAGAAGTGGAATTGTTAGAACATAAGGCAATTCTATGTTTAATTTTTTGAGGAATCTCCATATGGCTTTCTAACAGCAGCTGTACTATTTTATAGTCTTGCCAGCCATACCCAAGGTTCCCACTTCTCGTCTGCTGACACTTGTACCACTTTCACTGGTGATGCTGGTGGCTCATGCCTGTAATCTGAGTTACTCAGGAGGTTAGATCTGAGGATTGAGGTTCAAAGCCAGCCTTGGCATAGAAGTCCATGAGAGTCTTATGGCCAATTAACTATTAAAAGGTCAGAAGTAGAACCGTGACTCAAGTGATAGTGCACCAGCCTTGAGCAAGAAAGCTAAGGGAACAGCATCCAGGTCTTGAGTTCAAGCCCCAGTGTTGGTGTGCACAGGTTATGTACACTATATATATATATATATATATATATATATATATGGATGCAGTCCTTCTTTTCATGTGGCTGTTCACTTAGGACACCCCCCCACCCCCCAGGGCCTACCAGCAACATTTCCAAGAATGCTATCCTTGCTAGGATGAGATGAATGGAAATCCACACCCTTGGGGCCCAGCAGTCCAGCTCTTCACCAAACCTTGGGGTGACCACATAGCAATTTGTGGAAGTATGTGTCTGCATTGGGCCTTTGGGTCACTTGGAAGCATTATTCTATTGTCATACAATTTCGCAAAGCAGAAACCCCGAAACTCACAGAGGTAAAGTCATGTACCTAGATCACTCTGAGTCCTGGCTGTAAGTTCCTACCCTCCCAGGACTTTTAAGGAAAAGGCTTTGTGGGCTGTGTGGTGCTTTAGTTCTGGAGTGTCTATCTGCTCCCTAGGATTCCCTGCTTGGTCAGCAGGGGGGGCTGTTGGCACAGAGCTCGGAGTCTGAGCTGGGCTCGGAGGGAGGTTGGAGGGCAGAGCAGGGGACAGCTCCCCTGTGGGCAGGACTCCAGGGGCTCAGGCTTCACCCACCCTGCCATCACCCCTCCTACTTCACCCCTACCTGCTGACTGCAAAGACCCTAGAACAGTGACTTGGGGTTTGAGTCATGGAGACATTTGAGAGGTCTGTTAACATGCAGCGTGACTGATCTTGGATGGGTTGCTGGGTCACCTTGAGCCCCAGGGCTGCCTTGGGGACCCACTGAGAGCAGCTCCACAAAGACACTTCAAGTCAGGCTTTCTGCCCCCGGGGCAGGGCAAGATCCATGGTTCCTATTCTGGTGATTTGAAAAGGAGACATTTCCTGGGAGCTCTATGTGTGCCTTGTGCCTTGAACATGGCTTCTTTTTATATGCCAAGATGATGAAATAAGGCATATGATCACCACTTTACTTACACTTGGGAAACTTTTTTTTGGCATGTGTGCCAGCCTTGGGACTTGAACTCAGGGCCCAGGCACATTCAAGGCTGATGCTCTATCCCTTGAGCCACAGCTCCCCTTCTCACTTTTTGGTGTTTAATTGCAGATAAGAGTCTCGTAGATTGCCCTTTCTAGGCTGGCTTTGAACTGTGATCTTCAGAATTCAGCCTCCTGAGTAGCTACAATTACAAACATGAACCACCAGTGCCCACCTGGTCGGCAGTGAGTTATTGAAGTGCTGGAGTTCTCAGTCTTCTCTGGATGCCATGAAATTGAAGGACTGGGGGGGGGGAAGTTTGAGGAGGAATGCGGGGGACAGGGAGGCAGGGCTGTTTTTCCTTCCATCTGTCTGGGCTCAGAGGCCGGTCATCTGCCCTTGGCCTTAGCACCTGCCAGTTCTTCCCCAAGGGCAAATCACCACGCCTCCCAAGCACCAGTTTCCTCATCTGTTACCCCTCTGCCCATTGTTTCCTCTATCCATCAGTCTCTGTTTCATGGTTTCTCAGTCCACCTCCCCATCTATCTTGGCTCTACTTGTCTCTACGTGGTTGGTAGCTTCCATCTCCCCTATTCCTGAAGGGCTTTGTCGGGTGAGGACAGGGCAGAGCCACAGGCTGCACTGGGAACTTCTACCAGTCCCAGCTTAGCCATCCTGGGGAAAGAAAGAACTTCTCTGATTGGTCAAGCTTGTCTGTTCCTGGGCCAATCTGGAGATGACACATTCTAATAGGCCAGATCTGGGTCATCTGTGTGCCCTTGTGGCTGAGAGTAAGTGCTGAAGCATTCAGTGATTGCTAAAGCGTGGAGTGCCAGTACTGTTCTAAGTACCCTAAAGTCACTCATTCATGATTTTTACAACTGAATTCGCATTTGCCAGGGGAGGGAACTGAGCCTTACAGCTAGCAGTGCTGGGATTTGAACCTGGTGATGCATGGGGACTCAATTCTGGAGGAGAGGTGGTTGAATTATCAGAAGGAGGAGAGAGAGCCACGTGGCAGACACATGCAACTCTTGTCCCTTCTACCCATGTGGCTTCTTTGACAGCAGGGAAAGTGCCAGGCCTAGCACACAGTAGGCCTCTTACCTCGGAAGACCAGGTGGCTTTATCCTCATGGAACCAGATGGAAAGGCTCCAGTTGGCCAGCTGGTGGCTCAGTCCCCACACTGCCCACCACTCCAGACAGAGGTTCTCTTGGTATGAGAGAGCCAAGGAAGGGAGCTAGGGAGGGGAAGAGTCTTGTCTAGTGCTCCCTCCAGCTCCGTGTGCTCCCCATGTTATCCTTGGAGCTGGGGCTGGGGCCTGTGAGGCCTTGGGGCTCTCCAGGGGCTGGAGTGAGCCTGGCTGGGTACACAAGCCACTCTTCCATCCACGGCAGAGGAACAAGGCTAGCCCTCATCAGGACTTGATAGAGCTTCCAAAAACAAGACCTGGCCTTGGAATGTGGCATTCCTCCCTCCTGCAGGCAGCTGCTAATTTATGCTAATCAGATGCATGAAAACCCCAAGTCCCCAGTGGGTTCCGGGGGACAGAGAGGATCCAGCTGGCTGAGCAGAAAGATGAAGTGGTCTTGTGTTCCCACTCCCTCCCTTAGCTGGGCCCCAGGGCGGCCTCCTTTCCTCCAGCCCCAGCCACGATGGTCCAGTGCACTGGGGGCTTTGTCTCCACTGCCAGGAGCCTAAGGAAGGTCAAGAGATCGATCTGCTGCCTGGCCAGGGCCAGGTGACTGACTACAGGCCACATTTGGCCGGGTGTTTGCTCCAGATCACCTGCAGGTAGACACACTGGGGACAAGCTCAGTGGCAGGCAAGGTGGGGCAGGGCTCACCCATGTGTGAATTTGGGCCAGTTGCTTAGCCTGTGTACCTCAGTTTCCCTGTGTATGAAACAGGATGTTAACAAAGTTCTCGCAGGGAACATTTGTAGCATTAAGTGAGATGCTGCCAGGCACGGGGCAGGAGTTCAGTGGAGATGGCTTTTTCAGCAACTGTAGAGATGAGCTTGAGTCTGGGTTCACATGTCTGATGTGGAAGGCCAGCTTCTCTCGAGGACGTTCTGTAAGCCAGACCCCTTCTCCATCTAAGCTCCTTCATCCCGGGATGGACAGTGGCGTGGGGACCCCAGGCCTGCTCTCTGGAGCCTCCAGGGAGGCAGTGCATAGCTCTGTCTCCTCGGCGTATCTGCCTTTGTCAGGGTAGCCTTTCTTCTGTGAGGCCTGTGGGGGAGCCCCAAGTGGAGGCTGTAGCTCCAAGGACTGTGCTGTCCCCTTCCAGCATCATCTTCTCCAGGTGCTGGTGTGCAGTTCATCCTTCTCTGGATTCTTCCTGATTCTGGCTCTCTGGGGTCCTGAGCCAGGGCTCTGGCATCCTTGGGGTTCTGGAGCCATCAGAGTCCCAGTGACCCTAGTGCGGTGCAGCTGCTCTTTCCTGAGTGGGTCCCTTTCTATGTCTATGGCCAGTGGGAAGCTGGATGCCATGCTGAGGAAGAATTCACTGAAATTTTCCATGGAGGACTGGTTCCCAGCTCTGGCCCTGTTAGTTATTTTGGGATGCCCTGGCCAGGGCACTGTGCCATTGCCCAAACAAACTGTCCCCAACCAGTGGGCCTAGAATCCCTTCCCCCCCCCACACACTTATGGTCACATGGCTGTTCAGTGGCCAGATCCCAGCCTGTGTCCTGTGTGTCCTAAGTCCAGCAGGGTGGACTGGGCACAGGCTTGGCAAATGTGCCAGCTACCATGTGGCCCCTGGCCAGAGAGGGGTCTCCAGAATAGAAGGAAAATAGAAACAATGCAAACCCTGCAGCCACACCCCTGGGCGAGGCCTCCACAGTGCAGGACCTATGACCAGGGAGCAATCCATGTTTCCATCCATTGATGACAGACAGACATGTGTGTGGCCCAGCACAGAGGGACAGAGACTCAGAGAGACTCAGCTATCTAGAGCTGATAGTGGTGGAGAGTCCAGAGGTCCTGTTCCCCAACTGTACTCCTTTATCCCTTTGAAATGGAGGCTCACACTCAGCTGGTAGCACCCCGTACTGCTTGGTGATGCTGCTGGTGCTCCTGGGAAGGGCAAGGGCCCTTGGGGGCAGGACTTCTGCTCCTCTGAGATCTAGGGACACAGCTAGCGCCCTTCCTGTCCATGGTGTTACAGGGTAAGCTGTTCTACTCAGGATGAGCAGGTGCATAGGCTATCCCACACAGCACAGCACAGCACAGTCCAACCTAACCTGAGGCTAGCCGCCAGGAATTCTGCTAAGTCAGGTCTGCAGAGGCAGATTAAAAAAATGATTGAACTCAGGGTTTCAGGATTGCTAGGCAGGTATTCTACCATTTGAACCATACCGCCAACGCCTTTTTTTTTCTTGGTACCAGTCTTGGGGCTTTGCACACAGGTTCTAAGTGCTATCCCTGAGCTTTTTTATTCTTTTTAAGTCTAGAATACTTGAGCCACAGTGCTACTTCTGCTTTTTGGTGGTTAATTGATGGTAAGAATGTCACAGACTTTCCTGCCCCAGCTGGCTTCAAACTATGACCCTCCTGGGTCCAGACGTGAGCCACCAGCAACCAGATCTAACTCTTTTTTTTTTTTTTTTTTGCCAGTCCTGGGCTTGAGCTCAGGGCCTGAGCACTGTCCTTGGACTTTCTCAAGGTTAGAGCTCTACCACTTGAGCCTCAGCACCACTTCCGGCTTTTTTCTGTGTATGTGGTACCGAGGAATCGAACCCGGGTCTTCATGCATGCTAGGCAAGCACTCTACCACTAGGCCAAACTCCTGGCCCCAGGTCCAACTCTTTTTTACCTTGATTTTTTTCTTTTCTCAGTCCTAGGGCTTGTACTCTGGGCATAAGCTCTTTTTCTTAAGGCTAGTGCTTTACAACTTTAAGTCACAGCACCACTTGGGGTGCTCTGGTAGTCAGTTGGAGGTATGAGTCTCATGAACTTTCTTGCCAGGGCTGGTTTTGAACGTTGACCCTCGGATCTCAGCCTTCTGAGTAGCTGGGATTATAGGCGTGAGACATGGGTGCCCTGCTCCAGCTCCTTTTGGTTCTGATAGTTTTAGAGAAGGGTCTGACTTGACTCTTTGGCTTGAATGAGTTGTGATCCTCCTCTCTCTCCTCTGTAGCTGGGATGATAGCATGCACCACCACACCCAGCCATTGATTGAGATGACGTCTTCTGAACTTTTATGCCTGGGCTGGCCTCCAACCACCATTCTTCCATCTTAGCCTCCATGTAGCTAGGATTAGAGGTGTGAGCTGCCATATCTAGCTTCACAAAAGTCATAATTCTGTAGGAACTAGGTAAATGTGTGATGTGACCACCCTGTGAGACAGTAGGGAAAGGTAGAGCTTGTAGAGACCCAGAAAGGACATGTTGGCCCGACTCAAAGTCAGACACCAGGTAGATGGCCACAGGTAGGTGACTCCTTCCTCCTCCTCCTCCTCTTCTTCTTCCTCCCTCTCCTCCTCCTCCTCCTCCTCTTCCCTCCTCCTCCTCTACCCTCCTCCTCCTCCTGCTCCTCCCTCCTCCTCCTCCTCCTCCCTCCTCCTCCTCCTCCTCCTCATGGGGCTTAAACTCTGGGCTTGGGCACTGTCCCTAAGCTCTTCAGCTCAAGGTTACCACTCTACCCATTGAGCAACAGCCCCACTTCCTGTTTTCTAATGACTAATTAGAGATAAGAGTCTTATGGTCTTTAGTGCCAGGGCTGGCTTTGAACCACAATCCTCAGATCTCAGCCTCCTGAGTAGCTATGATTACAGGCATGAGCCACTGCACCCAGCTTGTCCCCTTTCTTTGTTGCTTTCCCCCATTTTTCTTCTCCCGCCCCTGCCCACAACCTGCATGGTTTGTTCTCTGCATTATGTCTACTGAATAGCATGGCTGCATTTGTTCACCCTTCCTACCTCCTTTTCTGCTTCCCCCCTGGGGATCCCTAAAAGGAGAAAAGAAAACCAAAGCAAAAACAAACACCACCAGTACCACCACCGCTACCAATAACAACAAACAAAACCTTTTTTCCATTTCCTGGAGTTTGTCTCAATAAATAGTATTTTAAAGATTCAGGGGAGTTACACTTTTGAGTTCCTCTCTTAACAGTGTCCTCCTTTAGTCTTACTGTTTGTGTTGAATGCCTAGAGTCCTGTGTAGGTTATTATGTCCAGTTATAGTTTAGATCAAGCTTCCATATATGAGAGGAAACCTGCACTGTTTTGTCTCTCTGAGCTTGGCTTACCTTACTTAGCATGATTTGTTCTAGGTCCACCCATTTTCCTGCAAATGATACAATCTTATTCTTTTTCTAAGGGATGAGGAAAAGTCCATTGTGTACATGTGCCATGTGGTTTTTGGACCCACTCATCTCTTGTAGGGCATCTGGGATGTTTCCATCCCTTGGCTATTGTGAATAGTGCAGCAGTGAACATGGACATGCAGGTGTCCTTTTAGTATCCTGACTTGCAGTGTTCTGGGTAGATGTCCAGGAGTGATATGGCTGGGTCATCAGGAAGATCTAAGTTTAGGGTTTTTTTTTTTTTTGAGAAAACTCAAAACTACCTTATGTTTTCAATTTTATTATTATTATTTTCTGTTCTGTGTTGGTCCTAGGGCTTGAACTCAGGGTCTGGGCACTGTCCCTGAGCTTTTGTGCTCATGTGAGTTGAGGCCACAGCTCCACTTCTGGCTTTTTGGTGGTTAATTGGAGATGAGTCTCACAGACTTGGCCTAGTAGTAGAGTGCTCACCTAGCATGCATGAAGCCCTGGGTTTAATTCCTCAGTGCCACATACACGGACATAAGCTAGAAGTGGTTCTGTGGCTCAAGTGGTAGAGTGCTAGCCTTGAGAAAGGCCAAGGACAGTGCCCAGCCCTGAGTTCTAGCCCCAGGACTGGCAAAGAATAATAATAATAACAGCAACAACAACAACAACAACAATAATAGTTACATAGACTTTCCTTCCTGGGGTGGGCTTTGAACCATGATCCTCAGATCTCCACTTCCTGAGTAGCTAAGGTTACAGGCATGAACCACTAGTACCTGACCTTATGTTTTCAATTTTGTATACTATGCATTTGTTACTGATTCAGAAATTAGTTTTCACAGGGAGACAGCAGATTGTGGCTTCATCACAGGAGAAGGTCTATGGGATCACTCTGGCCATCCAAGATAAAACATGGCTTGTTCCCATTACATCTGGGAAGCCACCTTAGGCAAGGAACAAGCAGCCAAAGCCCTTGGCAATGCAGCTAGGCTGGGGTGGAAAATGTCACATCAGATGGCCCCGCTGGGAAATGGTATGTTTCTCCAACCACAAACACCTCCTCGCTTCTCTTTCAGGGGGACTGTGGGGCAGGGCTGGTGACATTGTGACATCTTAGGCCTTGTACCTGGGATCCTGTTCTCTATGGCGGGGGGGGGGGGTGGTGGCCTCATGGCTGCCCCACTTTATGGGGCCTGGAGGATGCCATGTTTCTGAGTTGGGCCTCAGAGAAGATCTCGGCTTTGCTAAGAGGTCACAGACAATGGGGGCGCCCCCTCAGGGCTCAGACGTCCTGTAAAAGAATGGGCCAGCAGGCCAAGGGGCCCCACTGAAAGTTCTTGAGCTAGGCAGGGCACTCAGAAGCAGCCTTTAAGGAGGTGTGACTAGCAGGGGAGAAGGTGACAGTTTGGGAAGGGGTAGGGACTTCAGAGGCCACCTGTCCCATCCAGTTTCCCCATTATTCTTACCTAGATCTTCATAGTAATTCTGCAGGATGAGCTGTGGTGTGTGTGTGTGTGTGTGTGTGTGTGTGTGTGTGTGTGTGTGTGTGTGTGTGTGTGTGTGTGTGTGTACTAGACTTGAATTAAGGATTTGGGTACTGTCTCAACGTTTTTGTTCAAGGTTGATGCTCTACCACGTGAACCACAGCTCCACTTCTAGATTTTTTGGTAGTTCATTAGAAATAAGAGTTTCATGGACTTTCTTTCCCAGGCTAGCTTTGAACCTTGACTCTTTGATCCCAGCTTCCTGAGTAGCTAGGGTTACAGTTGTAAGCCACTGGTACTTGGCTAAGGCTGAGCAATTGAAATCTCCCAGATGAGGAAATAGGGTTGGGGGTGGGGGCAGAGGGGTGGTTTGACCAGCTCTGTCATACAACTTGTCAGGGCAGAAGTGGGCAATGGGCCCAGCTCTGCCTCCTCCAGGACCTGGGGACTTCCCCCCCAACCCGAACCCCACTCTAACGAGGTATTTTTAACCTTGTGGTGTCCTCTCAAGTATGTCTTTTACTAAGAGGGGCTGCCATTATCCATCCCTGGGAGGCGACCACTAATGCTGAGACTCTCACTCCCCTCATGGGTTTTCTGAGGGACCACTGAGCTGCCATGGGGGGCTAGCCCCCGAGGCCACTCTGACTAGCAGAGGGCTCCCTCATTGGAAGCCCCACTCTAACTTGCAGGAGGGGATGAAGAGCCATCAGGTACTCCGCCCACAGCTGCTCTGTGGCACTCCTGTGTCTCCTGCTGCCCCATGAGGTCTCAGTACACACGGGCACTCAATAAAGGTGTGGCATAAACCCAATCTGTGAGTAATACAGCTCTTCCATGGTGGTGCCATGGAGGAGAATGTGGCACAGGCCTTGTTTCCTCTGTAGGCAGACCACGTGTCTGGCCACAAAATGTTACTAGATGTGTGTAGATGTGTGTAGATCTCCACACAGGCCTGAGTGATTGTAACTCAGTAACTGCCTTCTAGTCAACTAGCCTTCTAGTTGGATACCTCTCTCATCTCTCCTATGGGCTTTTTTTCCCCCCTAGTCAAAGGGGCTTGGGCACTGTCCCTAAGCTCTTTTTGCTCAAGGCTAGCACTCTACCACTTTGAGCCATGGTGCTACTTCCAGTTTTCGGGTAGTCAATTGGTGATAATAGTCTCACGGACTTTTCTGCCTGGGCTGGCTTTGAACCATGATCCTAAGATCTCAGCCTCCTGAGTAGCTAGGATTATAGGCATGAGTTACCAGTGCCTGGTACATCTTTCCTAGTTGACAAAAACTTTATTTTGGGGGCTGTCGGCAATGTCGGGGTTTAAACTCAGAGCTTTATGCTTGTTTGGGTGATGCTCTACCATTTGAGCCACACACCTCCAGTCTAGCATTTTTTGCCTGGTTATTTTGGAGATGGAGTCTAGCAGACTTTTCTGGTTGGTTTAGAACCTTGATCTTCCAGATCTCAATTTCCTGAGTAGCTAGGATTATAGGTAATGAGCTCCCAACAGGTGGCTTGGGTTTGTTTGTTTATTTATTTGGAAGCAGCGTCTTACTATGTAGCCCAGGCTGACCTCAAACTCATAGTCCTTCTGCTTCAGTCACTCAAATGCTGGGAGGTTGTTTATTTTATTTTATTTTTTGCCAATCCTGGTGCTTGAACTCAAGTCCTTAGCACTGTCCTCGGCCTTTCTCAAGGTTAGCACTCTACCACTTGAGCCACAGCATCACTTCTGGCTTTTTCCATGTATGTGGTACCGAGGAATCAAACCTGGGTCTTTGTGAATGCTAGGCAAGCACTCTACCACTAGGCCAAACTCCCGGCCCCAATGCTGGGAGTTTTTAAGCATGTGCCTGCATGCCTAGCATTGTCTAAAGTCTTTAACTGTTTATTTATGCTATTTGTGACTTGGTGGCCCAGCTTTGCTCTGTAGACACTCACAGAGGGACAGAAACCTCTATAAGGTTATGGACCTCAGTCCATGGAGGGCTGGGTGTGAGATCCCATTTCCTGTGTGGAGGAGCGGGGTGCAATGGCTGAGTGGCTGTCCCAGGAGCCCTCTCTTTCTGTCCCCAGCCTCTTGCTCCATGGCTGAGACTGGACTGAGAAGAGGCCCCGGCTGCCATGCCTGGTGCCCAGCTGGTGATGAGGAGGCCAATGGTGCCACCCCTGGGGGGGCAGGGTGCTTGGATGCATGCTTGCATAACCACGTGTCCCCCACATGGCAGTGGAGGCTCAGTGGCTGACCTAGGACACCTGAGCAGACATGGCCTCCTCATGGCTCAGACTTCTAATCTGTCCCAAGGTTGAGTTCAGCCCTGCCTGGGAGAGGCCTGCTTACAATCACGCTTTCAGCTTGCTGTCGGCTGAGTCTTTCAGCACTTGTGTGAGATTTATTGGCATGTGTACCAGGGCTGTGGACAGGAGCCCAGGCTGGGATGGGGAGACAGGGCTTCCTCACTATTTACCAAGTGCTGAAGAATTTGAGGGTAGCATAGTTCTGTCCAGCAGTAGGGGGTCCAGGTCCAGCAGCTGGGCACAGCTGTTTAGAGGGACCTGCCTGTTTCTCCTTACCTCCAGGCCTGGCAGAGGGGGGCAGATCTCAGAGATCATCGATGTGATGGATTTGGACTCCCTCTCTCATGTCACTGGTGGGAAAACAAGGTCAGAGCAGTGGGCAGTGATGGCCCCAAGTCCCAAGGCAAAGCTGTGCTCCTGGCCAACATCAGAAGCCAGGCTAGCATGGAGCAGGGGCTACAGCAGGAGCCGCCACTTCCCACGTCACCTGGTGTGGGAGACTTGGTTGAATGTTTCTGAAACAGGGCTTTAAAAGCTGCTTTTGCTGAGGAATGCTGACTCCTTACTTGGGCCCACAGATGAACAAAGAACAGGATAATAAGAGCTAGGCAGCCTATAATCTTAGCTACTCAGGAGGCTGAGATCTGAGGATCATAGTTTGAAGCCAGCCTAGGCAGGAAAGTCTGTGAGACTCTTATCTTCAACTACTAGAAAACCAGAAGTGACTCCGTGGCTTCAAGTGGTATAACACTAGCCTTGAGTGGAAAAAAGAAGCTCAGAGACAGTGTCCAGGCCCTGAGTTCAAGATCTATGGCTGAAAAAAAACCTCCACAAAAAACTGGACATCCCAGACTTGTTCACAGTCTGTGTCCTTGGCTCTGAGCCATTCATTCTTGCAGTCACTTTGCAATCATCTTGGGAGCCAGGTAGGAAGTGACAGGAGGCCAGGACATCACGCATCAATGCCTTGTTAATCCTCACCAACTTATGACATCTCCAAAACCTCTCCCAGTACAAGGACCGAGGACTGTTTAACTGTACATTCTTGCCTTCCCTGCCCTCCCCCACAGTCCTTATCTATTTAGACTTGTAGCTTATGTCTATACCTGCAAGACAAAGAAGATGAATGGAAATGCCATCTTCCCATGGTTGCCTGCATCTTTCTCTGCCCTTCACCACGTCTCTATTTGGTGTACAGAGGCGAATGGCTGGATCTGACATGTAGGAGCCTGGGAGTTTGGGCCTGGGATCAAAATTCTCCAGGACAGGGATCACATATATCCTGTGAATGGTGCTGTTCTGGGAAACTAAAACAAACCTTTCATTCAATGCACAAATGGGCAAGGCTTTGTTTGCTCACTCTGTGAGATGTCCATGGAAAAGGAAACTCAGGATTGATGGGGGCTGCTGGAAGTACATTGGGTCTCTGGGCTCTTTCTGCCTCTTCCTTGTACCTGTCCTAAGGGACCGGATTCCAAAATGGCTGCAATTCCTCCGGGCGCTGCACCTGCATTTCTGGCAGGAAGAAGGGAAGCAGATGAGCTCATAGTTACTAGAATCTGTACCTTTTCAAAAAGGAAAAACTGTAGGCTTCTTAGAAGTACCTAATAGCACGGTTAGTCAAAGCACAAACAGTTCTTTGTCTTGCTTTTTATTTTTAACTTCTGGTAGTGGCAGGGTTATCAGTTTGGTTAGTTAGTGGTTGTTGTTGTTTTTATTATTAGATTAAAATCCCCTTTCTGGGGGAAAGGCCCTATGAAGTAATTCTTACAATGCTGTTCATGGCAGGTGCTAAACTGCTTTCATGGGGGTGGGGGACTAATTAAATGGGGTTCTTTCCAACACACACACACACACACACACACACACACACACACACACACACACCCCTAATAATCAGAGGTTGAAGCCTAGATTCCTACATCAGGGCAGGATTGTGAGGCTCTGGATTCAGCCACTCAATTACAATCTCTGCTAACACTAACATTGATCCCTACTTTTGCCTCCTGCCTGGAGTTGGGGACAGCTCTCTTGGGAGAGGGGTTAACTGCACGCAAAAGTAATCAGAGAGCCGGGCACCATGGCTCACACCTGTAATCCTAACTACTCAGGAGGCTGAGATCTGAGGTTCAAAGCTAGCCCAGGCACTAAAGTCCATGAGATTCACATCTCCAATTAACCACCGGAAAACCAGAGGTGGTGCAGGGGGAAGTGCTCAGGGGCAGGGCGGTAGCCTTGAGCTGAAGAGCTCAGGGACAGCGCCTAGGTTCAGAGTTCAAGTCCCATGACTGACAAAAAGAAAAGAAAAAGAATCAGAGACATTTGCAGCCAGAATCTCCACTATGGTAGAACACTGCTGCGGCCCAGACCTACTCTTTCTGGATGAATCGAAAGGATGAAGGACTCCCATCCTCGTTATTGAAATAGAAACCTGGCAGAGTGCTGGGCTTTATTTTTACCTCTGGGCATATGGGTGAAGAAAAGGATTCCAGTGATGTTCTTGTAGCTTCGGAGAGAAGCTTCATCCTCCTGCCTCTGAGGAAATGGAGCGATCAGTTCAAATATTCATTCACCATGGCAGCCTGCAATGGAGCAGGATGGCCGGCTGGCAGTTCAGACTTGCTCAGCATCAAAGATGAGGGATGTCTTAAGAGGCAGGATTGTTGCTTAAGTCAGAGAAACTTAGAAGATTCCAGTATCAAAAACCACATTTGCAATGACAGCTCCGGAGGCAGGTTCAAACCTGCACTCTGCGCAGAGCACATTCTCATCTGGAGGGGTCTGGAAGGTCTGCGTGTTACAGGGTTCCGTTGGCTGGGAGAGGATATAAGAAGAGGTGGGGTAAGCTAGGAGTGAGGTCATTTGTAATGGGAAAGGGCGGAATATGAGCTGGAGGCATGTGTTATGAGCATGTGCCTGGCCTTAGGGAATTCTCCTGTGAGGTGGGCATGCTCATAACCCCCATTTTGTGCAAGAAGAATCTGGAGGCTCAGAGGCATTCATGGCTCACCCAGGTTCCCATAGCCAAGAAGTGTGTGTGTGTGTGTGTGTGTGTGTGTGTGTGTGTGTGTGTGTGTTAGGGTCCCATATCAGGGAGCCCAGGTTGTATTGTACTGGGGACTCTGCTAAACAACTGTGTTAGTTTCTATAACTGTAAAACAAATCATTACAAGCAACATATACTTATTGTCTTCTAGTCTGGAGGCTGAAGGCCCAAAATGGGCTCCTTTGAGCTAAAAAATCAACATGCTGGAGCCCCTAGAAGAAACATCTCTTCTCGTCTTTTCTGGCTTCTGGAAGGTGCCTGCGTTGCCAGGCACCCGGCTTCTTGCTCCGTCCTCAGGGTCAACAGTGTGGTATCTTCTGATCTTCCTCTGGCTCTGAGATTCCTGCCTTCCTCTTCCACCTGTGGAACCTGTCTGTTTCCTCGGAGCTACCCAGATAATCCCAGGAAATCTCATCTAAAGATCCATAATTAAATCATAGCTGTAGTTTATGCATGGTCTTTGGGGTTAGGAGATATATACGGGGAGTGGGGGAGGGAGGGGCTTTATTTTGCCTACCACAGTGACCTTGGTGAAAAGTCTCTACTTTTGGGAGAATGCTTCTCCCCGCCTCAGGATAACAGGTGGGATGAAAAGCATAGAAGGTGAGGTTTGCCTTCCCCAGGGCTCTGCAGGTAGCTGAGGCTGGAGATAAAGCAAGAAATGAAAGATTCCATTAGCCTCCAGTTCTCTGAGTGGGTGGGTGGGGTCTGTGCCTGGGGAAGGACCATGCGCCTTTGTGATCAGCCCAGGACTCAGGTCCTAACAGACCAGGGTTCAGGTCCGAGCTCAGTCTCCTCTAGGTGCCAGTCTGAGTGTGGTTGAGCTGAGGGAACAGGCAGGGGCTGGAAGGGAGGAAACAGATGGCTTCATGTGATCTGATTTAATCTTCTCTCTGGACAAACTCTTGCCCTTTTATTTTACAACTCTGGAAGCAACAGCTCAGAGACATCCAGCACTCTTCCAGAGACCACAGAGCTATTAAGCAGGGACTGGGATTCATTCCCAGGGCAAGGAAGAATTCTCATCTCACCCCAACAGCCATCTGCCACACACATGGGGTACACTCCACACATGTGCATGCGTGCCACACGCATGCCTGTGAGACTTTCCTACTATTTTCTCTGTATCAGTGGCAGGGTATTTTAAGTGTATCTGTTTGCAAATATAAAAGGAAGATTGTGGATGAGTTGTGTCTTTATAATGCACATGGACCTAATATTTATCACCATATAAAGGAAGATCACATAACATGGCACCCACTACCAATGTATTTGCCCATCTTTGGAACTGGCTGTACAATCTGGTGATACCATGTCAGAATGTGGCCTCCAGGCCTTCCTGGATCTCTGTTTTCATTTCCAGGTCCTCAAGTCTCATTCAGTAAGGCCTATGTAGGCAAAGAAACAGGCTCAAAAGTGAAGATGGAAAGGGCCAGGCTGAATCTTCTCCAGAGTCCCAGGCTTGATCTCATTGGCAAAGGGACCAAAGTTTTGATCAAGTTGAAGTTTTATGGGTCCCACAGGGCAGCGGGGGGCACCTCTGGCAAGGTGAGAGAGTGGAGCAGAAATGACGGGCAGTTGTGCTGGTCAATCTAAACACTATGATGTTATGGGAGAGGGCTCTATGATGTCACAGGAGGCAGGGCTTCATAGCTCTTGCTTTGCTGCTAGCCTGAAGCTGTATGTTACCAGCAAAGTTGTCTTTGGGACAGAGTGGGGCTTCTTACAGGTGTTCTTTTGTACACACTTGCTGTTTCTTTTCTTCTCTATGGATAAATTATCATGTGAGAAGGGAGTGAAGGTCCCAGGGAAGCTTGCTTAGTAGTTGAGGTTTATTCATTCTACCCTAAGGGTGAAGAAGAAGAATCTTTGATTTCATGCCTGGGGATAAGGATGGTGGTGGAAGGGGTGGAGGTGCCTCTAAGCCCACACTGGAGGTTGGTCCTGAGGGTCTCCCTTGACTATAGTTTCAAATCAGCAGGAGGAAGAGGCTGGTCCAGGCTTAGGCCAACGCGACAGCTTCATTTGGCGACTCTTATGTACTAGTTTGGAGCATGTAGCACACAAAGAAAACTCCTCATTACCCAGGCTGGAGCCAGAGATGGCAGAGGCTATCCGCTCCAGGGCTGCCTCTGGAACCAGTCAGTCTCCCCTCAAAAGCCACTCCTCTGACTAGCTAGGTGGCTGTGGACAAATCATTTATTCCCCATGTCTCAGTTTCTCCATCTGAGAAGTGGGACATGAACACTTCCCTCAAAGGGTGAGGATGAGGATCAAAGGCCTAGGACATGGGAATTACTTCCTGGACAATAGCTGTTTTTTGTATGTGTGTTTGTCGGTGTTCCTGAGGCTTGAACTCAGGGCCTCACACTCTCACTTTGCTTTTTCAGCCCAGGCTTTTTTTTTTTTTTTCTTCGAGCATTTTGGTGGTTAATTGGAGATAAGCGTTTCATGGCTTTTTTTCTGACTGAGGTGGCTTTGAACCTCGATCCTCAGATCTCAGCTTCCTGAATAGCTTGGATTCCAGGCCTGAGCTAGCAGGACCCAGTGACAACATTTATTTATGCAGTTAGAGCTGGGTTTGACTCTTGCCTGGAGCAATGTTATTACTGTGTGATTTGGGGACAAGTGCCTTGACCTCTCTGGACCTGTGTTTCTTTATCCAGAAATGAGCTTGGTCACTGCCCCGACGTCTAAGGGTGTGGTGAGGAAGTAGGCTGTGTGAACTGCTTAGTCTAGGTCTGGTACAGGATGGGTGCCCAGGGGACAGGGTCTGTTCCCCCAGGCCCCCTGGGAGTGTTGGCCGGCCACTCTGGCTCTCTGAAGCGGGCGACGGTGCTCCTCAGCCCTTCCTTGGCAGCCGCCCCGCCCTAGTTATGAAGACCAGGCTCCTGCTGTCTGAAGGCAGGGCGGAAGTGAGGCGGGCAGCCCGCAGCTTCCCCTTTCCTGCCCCAGACTCCTTTCTTCACTCACAGTGACTCTGAGAAGAAGGGGACAGTGCACCATGGCCCCCCGTGCAGCCCTCATCCGCCAGACCTGCTGTTGCTTCAATGTCCGGATTGCCACCTCAGCCTTGGCCATCTATCATGTGGTGAGTGCTGGCTATGGGAAGTCCTACCTGTGTGTGTGTGTGTGTGTGTGTGTGTGTGTGTGTGTGTGTGCAATTGTGCATGTGTGTGTACAAGAGCGTTGACCGTTGACTTACTGATCCCTTCTGGCAGGAGGACTGCCATTTCCTATCTTTTCGTGGGATTCTGGACAATACTTTTCTTATTCCAAGCTTCAGTTTCCCCCTTTGTCAAATGGGGAAGAATAGCAGGTTTGGGTGCTCTGTGGGTAGACTACAAGAAGACACTGCATTGGAGGTTGAGATTGGGGTTGTGGGGGCAGGGCGGGATGTTCTAGGACCCCAACCCTAGGGTATCTATAGCAGACCTGGCTTCCAGCCTTCCCAGGGCCTGAGCCACTCCAGGGGCTGGGAGTCTCCCTTCTGTGCTTCCAGAAGCAGCTGAGGAGCTGAGTGCTATCCGCTCCCAGCCCAGCCAAACCATTGTTATCTAGGGACACTTCAGACTGTGTGCTGACAGGCGTGCTGATAAGAGGTCAGGGGTTCTTCTTCAGAAATTGCTGAAGTCGAGTCTCCAGTCAGGTCGCAGTGGTACTTTGGACAACTCACAGGCCTGCAGGACAGACTTCCCCCTTAGACTGGGAGTTGAAAATCAGGGTCTCTCTTCTGTCTCCAGTCCTCAAATCCTGGCCACACCCAGCTCCCCAAGACCCAGACACTTGTCTTCCTGCTTTGGTGACTCAGGGCCTGTGGTGAACAGCAGGTGACTCATGGACCTGAAAGACCTTCCTCAAAATGAGTCCCAAGATGCAGTTTGTGGTGGACTGCAAAGACCTGGCTGCATCTGCTTGCAGTCCTGCAGGGAGATAGCAAGAGCTGGCACAAGGGACAGCCTCTCAGTAGGTAGTACCTGGTATCTGGAGCTAGACCCCTGGCTTCCCTGCTCCTTGGCTGTGCAGCCTGGCATGAATCATCTAACCTCTCTGAGCCACTTTTGTCATTCCGCCTAATGACGATGAGAACTGATGGGGGATGGGGTGGAAAAGCCAGGCCTGGTGGAATGCTTTCCTGTGAACATTGCCCCAGATAGAAGACTTGTGGCTAGTGGTGTAGCGTCACCTGTCAGATCCCAGGCTGTGGGCTCCAGGAGGTACATGGAGTTTGTCCTGTTCAACGCCTATTCTGACACCTATCTCTACATGGATGCTTCAAGGACGTCAGTCTACGATTGCAACTGTGTGTGTGTGTGTACAGGGGCTTGAACTCAGGGCCTGGGTTCTATCTTTTAGCTTTTTTTTTTTTGCTTAAGGCTGGTGCTCTACTACTTGAGCCATTCCAGCTCGTTGGTGGTTCATTAAAGATATGTGTCATGACTTCTCTGCTCAGATCCAACCTCCCAAATAGCTAAGGGTACAGGTGGGAGCCAGCAATACCTGGCTAGCAATCGCAGTGTTCTCAGGACAGTGAGGTGTGCTGAGATAGCCCTGTCCCAAAGCCCCGGCTCCCTTCCCAGCCCTGCCAGGCTTGGACAAGCCTGTCTCCAAGTCAGTAAAGCTGGAAGTAAGGGACTGGGTTTTGTTTCAGAGGCTCCATCTTGATGCCTTTAGGGGCCACTTAGGTTGGTCAGTGACTCTGGTGGCAGATGGGCCTGAGGTGGCCAGAAGTCTTTGCTGGCCTCTCCCGTGGCTGCTGTCCATTTCTGCTGATTGTTATCATGAAGGCCTTGGGCACGATGGCTCCACCGCCTTTCAGAGGAGCAGGCAGCAGTCTTCTGTGACACCTCTGCTGAGGTGCTAGTGTTGGTGATGGATGCTGGTTTCAAACAAAATGGCCCTGACTGCATGACTCTTTTTACCTTTCTCTTGATCGTATCATCTAAGGGCTATCCCTGTAAAAGGTTTGGTGGTGTTCAGTCCCTATCTACAGAACTGTATGGGTGAAGTGATCAGAGAAGGCTTCCTGGAGGCAGAGCCATTGGCAGGAGGGGACAAGGTTTGGCTATAGGCAGTATTGATGGGAGGAAGAAAGAAGATGTGTATGTGTGTGTGCACAGCTCTCTAACTTATCTTCCAGATGCCCTGGCAAAAGATCTGTGTTCTTCCCAGAAAGAGAAGGGCTGGGGGCTTTCCTGCGACCCAGCAGGGAGGTGACAGGTGTGCTGGCAGAGCCTTGAACATCTGGTTGGAGGAAGAGAAGCCGCT